>NC_041389.1:722815516-722840287 GCF_002162155.2 Triticum dicoccoides | reverse complement strand
GAAACCATGCTGCTCCACCACCACCACGCCGCCGTGCTGCTGCTGGAGTTCTCTTCCCCAACCTCTCCCTCCTCCTTGCTGGATCAAGGTACGGGAGACGTCACCGGGCTGCACGTGTGTTGAACGCGGAGGCGCCGTTGTTCGGCGCTTAGATCGGAATTGACCACGATCTGAATCGCTGCGTGTACGACTCCTCCAACCGCATTCTTGTAACGCTTCCGCATCGCGATCTTCAAGGGTACGAAGATACACTCCCCTCTCTCTTGTTGCTAGAATCTCCATAGATTGATCTTGGTGATGCGTAGAAAATTTTGAATTCTGCTATGTTCCCCAACAGTGGCATCATGAGCTAGGTCTATGTGTAGTTTCTATGCACGAGTAGAACACAAGTTGTTGTGGGCGTCGATTTTGTCAATTTACTTGCCACTACTAGTCTTATCTTGATTCAGCGGTATCGTGGGATGAAGCGGCCCAGACCGACCTTACACGTACGCTTACGTGAGACAGGTTCCACTGACTGACATGCACTAGTTGCATAAGGTAGCTAGCGGGTGTCTGTCTCTCCCACTTTAGTCGGATTGGATTCGATGAAAAGGGTCCTTATGAAGGGTAAATATCAATTGGCATATCACGTTGTGGTTTTGGCGTAGGTAAGAAACGTTCTTGCTAGAAACCTATAGCAGTCACGTAAAAAACTTGCAACAACAATTAGAGGATGTCTAACTTTTTTTTGCAGCATATGCCGTGTGATGTGATATGGCCAAGAAGGATGTGATGAATGAAATATATGTGATGTATGAGATTGATCATGTTCTTGTAATAGGAATCACGACTTGCATGTCGATGAGTATGACAACATGCAGGAGCCATAGGAGTTGTCTTAATTTATTGTATGACATGTGTGTCATTGAATAACGCCATGTAATTACTTTACTTCATTGCTAAACCGTTAGCCATAGTAGTAGAAGTAATAGTTGGCAAGAAAACTTCATGGAGATCATGGTGATGGAGATCATGGTGTCATGCCGATGACGATGATGATCATGGCGCCCCGAAGATGGAGATCAAAAGGAGCAAAATGATATTGGCCATATCATGTCACTATTTGATTACATGTGATGTTTATCATGTTTTTGCATCTTATTTGCTTAGAACGACGGTAGCATAAATAAGATGATCCCTCATAAAATTTCAAGAAAGTTGTCACACCCTAGCTAGTCATGCATTAGAGTGTTGCATCATGTTTACTTTTTCATCAGAAACTTGAAATGGGGATGACAGAACCCCCAGTCCCCTCTGAAACCAACTAGGGTTTACTAAAATAATTTTCAATGAACCTGAAATGCCCTTCTAAAATGCCCATCATTTTTGTCTTGGTTCAGAACCTCTGCCAAAAGTGGTGCACATTTTCCTAGGCCATCTTAGGGTTTTTGAATTAATTCATAAATATTTGAATTTGGGCATTTAAAATTATATAAAATATTTAAATGCTCAAATATCTCCAAACTAAAATGTTTCATGTTGGGAATAATCCAACTATGGACCAGGAGTAATTTGGTGATTTTTGAAGTTGCCTAGGTATTTTATTAAATTCAACAAAGTTGCAGATATATTAAATAAAAACAGAAACAGAAAAAAAGGGGAAAACTTACCTGGCGCCACCGCAGGCCCACCAGCCAGCCCACCTGGCCGGCCAGCCCGGCCACCGCTCCAGCGAGCTGCTTGGCTCGCCAGGCAGGCAGCCAAGGTGCTCGGCGGCGGCACCGCAGCTCGCCACGCAGCTGCTCGCCGCCTCGCCGCCTCCCTCGCCCGGCTAACGCCGTGGATCGGCCTCCCTCTCTCCCCCGAACCCCCCAGACACCCCCTCTCCTCTCCAGCTCCTCCCCCTCGCACGCCCCAGCCATGGCCGACGCCATCGCCGCCACCCCCTCGCCGTAGCCACGCCCTCCGTCCACCCCACGCCGTGTCACCGTGTCCAGGAGCTCCGCCGCTGTCCACTTCATCGAGCAGCCGAGCCCCGAGCGCTCGCAACGCCCGAGACCACCGCACCGACCTCGCCCGAGCTCACCGTCGCCGGAGATCCCCTTCAACGCCATCGTCGCTCCGGTCCATCTCCGGCCGCACCAAGGACTCCGTCGCACTCACTGTGAGCTTAGCCATCTTCCCCTCCCTTCCGTTCTTGCTCCCGAGCCGTGTAGCAACCTCCCGGAGCTCAACCGCACCCACCGCCGTGGACCTCGTCGCCGACGTGCTCCCGGTCATCCTCCGGCCACAAGATGGTGTCCATCTTACTCACCGCGTCACTTAGCACCTAGCTAGCTACTCCACGAGCCTCATCGAACCCTCTAGCGCCAAGTTCACCTCCGACCGAACCCCGGTGGCCGCCAAAGTCGTCGCCGACGCCAACTCCGGCCACCCCGACCTCAACGGACTCCGCCAAGAGCTGCGGTTTGTCCTCAGCTCCCCTCCGGTGGTCTCCGCGGCCCATTTGGTGGCCGAAATGGCCAAAACCACTTCCGCCGCCGCGTCGGGCTCGCCGGCGGCTAAACGCCGGTGCAGCCGACCCGGGTTTGACCACGGGTGGGCCCTGGTTGACTCCCCTGAGTCAATGACAGGTGGGGCCCAGCCCTGTTAATTAAACAGGATTAGTTTTAATTAAATTCTAATTAAAATAATCACCCTGACATGCGGGACCCACTGTCAGGTTTGACCCAGACCAGTTCCGTTGACCTGCTGACGTCACACTGACGTCAGGCTGACGCAGTAATTGATTTCTGGATTTAATTTAAATCAGGAAATTCCAGAATATTATTTAAACTTCAAAAATTCATAACTTTTATTCTGTAACTCCAAATTGGACAAATTATATATGAAAAATGATCAAAAAAATCCAATCTATCCATCTGTACTATTTTCATGCATGATCAAACAAGTTAAATTGATGTTTTAAGCAGAACAAGGAAAAGCACTTTAAAAGGCCATATTTGAATTTGAAATTTGAATCCTTGATTCAAATTTGTTCAAACCCTTCTGGTTTTAGTTGCATTAGCCCAATACACTCATTTTGCCATGTCTCATGCATGCATCATATTGTTGCATACTGTTTGGTAATGTTTGTGTATCGGTGCTCTCTGCGGCAGGTTCTGTCCCCGAAGAGTACCGTGATTACCCTAACGAAGAACCGTATCAGTGCATCGAACCATCAGGCAAGCAACCAAACATTTGATCATATCGATACAATCCCATGTTCTCGCTCCTGCTCTCTTTTACTGCATTAAGACAACGCGTTTCAAACTGCTGTGTGCTACGGTAGTTGAACCCATTTCCTCTGCATGACCTGTCATTGCCACAGTAACTAGATGAAACCCACTAGCATGTGTAGGAGTTGTTTGAGCCATATGTATGTGTTGTTCCTACCTTGCTATGCCTGCTATGCTTAGAGTCGTGTCAGGTCTGGTTCATCTGGGTGATGGGCTAGAGTGAAATGTTTATGTCGGTAATGAGAGTGGTGTGGTGAACACGATTTGGTAAAGGTATCGATGAGAGGCCATGTAGGAGTACATGGTGGGTTGTTTCATTGAAGCCGACCTTAAGCACTGAGATATGTATGCGTGATTTAAGATACAGCTACTACCATGCATTGGGCCCTGAAATATGACCCCGCTCGACTTCTTATTCACCCTAGCTCTCTGTCCAGGAGTTGCAAGTAGTTTCTGGTGTTTGTAGCCTACTGGAGGCCGTGGACAGCGCTGACCGTAGGGGTGGGCTGTGATACGGTAGGTACGTGGCACGGTGTACCGAATACCCGTTAGGTATCTCGGGAACCCTGTTCACATCGTTTGGGGCCGTATGGGAAACCTCGGCCGGACTCCCTGCGGATGGAACCTGAATAGGCGATAAACCTGGACTAGAGGCTTAAGTGTTTAGGTAGGTCGTGGTCTACACCCACGTCGGCTTTCGCTTGAAGTCTGCCGAGCACATGTCGTGTGCAGACGCTAAGTGGTGGAAACATGTATGAAGAAGTACACCCCTGCAGGGTTATCATAATCTATTCGAATAGCCGCGTCCGCGGTAAAGGACTACTTGGTTGCCTATACAGTTCATAGACAATGTAAATGGAAACTGTTAAAAGCCTCAAGATAAGCGTGAGTGCCGAGGATGGCTCTTCCGTAGGAAGACGGAGGCGAATCCTCGGTAGTGTATTGAAGTGGTGAGTAGTGGACTCGTGTGCGCAAAACCATTTCAAGTTGGAGTATCGTAGGATAGTCTAGCCAAGAGTCAAAGCTGGCTTGCTGCAATAACTCCACCAACCCTTCTTGATAATATGCATGTATGTAGGTTCTGATGTAAGTCTTGCTGAGTACCTTTGTACTCATGTTGCTATAATCTACATTTTTACAGAAGACGCTGCAACCCCTTCTGATGGGTTCTATGTAGACGTTGACATCAACGAGTAGGCTAAAGACCCAGGTGGTGACCCTGAGCTTGTGAAGGACCACGTAGTATAGCTAGGCTTCCCAAAGCCTCTTTTATTTTACTACTTGTCTGTACTCAGACAAGTTACTTCCGCTGCTGGTTTGTATGACTGTATGACTTGTATGTTGGGTCGTAAGACCCGTACCTTTGTGTATGTTATGTATGGCTCTCTGAGCCTTAAATAAAGTACTTGTGTCGTAGAGTCATGTTGTGATGCTTCGTTGTATTTGCACATATCGAGCATATTGTGTGTATGATTGAAAAGCTTGGTATGTGTGGGATCTGACTATCTAGTTGTTTATCTTTAGTAGCCTCTCTTACCGGGAAATGTCTCCTAGTGTTACCGCTGAGCCATGGTAGCTTGCTACTGCTCTGGAACACTTAGGCTGGCCGGCATGTGTCCTTCTTCGTTCCTGTGTCTGTCCCTTCGGGGAAATGTCACGCTTTGAGTACCGGAGTCCTGTTAGCCCGCTACAGCCCGGTTTACCGGAGTCCTGCTAGCCCAGTGCTACAGCCCGGACCCATTTGCTGATGACCGACACGTTCGAAGCTGGGTCATGGATGCCTGTCCCTGTAAGTCTGTGCCACTTTGGGTTTACGACTAGTCATGTCAGCCCGGGCTCTTTATCATATGGATGCTAGCGACACTATCATATACGTGAGCCAAAATGCGCAAACGGTCCCGGGCAAAGGTAAGGCGACACCCGTGGGAATACCGTGCGTGAGGCCGCAAAGTGATATGAGGTGTTACCGGCTAGATCGATGTGACATCGAGTCGGGGTCCTGACAGCGTTGGCATCAGAGCCGGACTGCCTGTAGGTTCTCCAAGCCAAACTGGTCGATGTTGAGTCTAGAAATTCTTTAGTTATATGTAGGGGAATTGTTTGTGGGTTGGAACGTAAGGCTCTTTTTACTCCTTATACCTTATGACTTTCTGATCTGAGTCAGTCCATTCTTCCACCGGGGGTTAAGGAATTAGGATCTGTTCTCTCTATCAGGATCACGAGTTACTAATCAGTAGTACCTTATAAGTTTGATGGTTACCAGCCTAGTTCAGTTCTACTACCACATTATGTTGCCAGAATGGTTTCAGAACTTTGATATGGTGATGTTGAGTGTGTACGAAATCCTTTGTCAAATGTCTCAAAATCCTTCTTGAGCATTTACAGCTGTTATGCTGCCGAAATTTTGCTAGAAATTCTAATGCCTTTGCATTATGATTGTGCTTTCAGATGGCCACTCGCGACCTCAATCAAGTGGTTCGCCTGACTCGATGCCTAGATGTACCCGGCCATACTGCTAAGTTGGTCAGGGTAATGACTGAGGCTGGATATCGCTGGTATCCCGAGTACACGGTCGAAGAGCAATTCCGAGACTTTAATCAAAGCCAGTATCTCTGCACTGTCAGGATATTTCCATCTTATCCTGGATCCACCGAGCCTCTTCACTGCTCCTATGGACTCGGGGTTTCTATTGAGATGGCTGTGCAGGACGCCGCCTACTCTATGATGACCATTATGCGAGTCAGATCTGGTATATTTCGGGACTCTGAATTCCGGTATATGCCAGGATCACTTCCGGGAGCACAAGGGTATCTCCAGGCTATCTATGCTGATCCCACTCAGGAGGATTCACGGACTCGCACCACTGCTGAGATGCTCGAGGATAAGGACCGTGAAAATCGGGCCTTGAGGTTAGAGCTCTTCAATACCCGTGCTGACCACTGGGCCACTTTGACTCGGTTCGCACCGGCGGTGCAAGCTGGATATTCAGATATGCGCGATCTCTATCCTGTGAGATCTGCTCTGCCAGACGTGATGGTTTGGCGTGATGTAGGAGGCATCACCCCACCTCGCGGTCCCCGCAGGCCACCGTTTGTTGGTCCAAGGCCTCATCCTAGCCCCTATGGTCCACAAGCTTCGCGAGATCGTCTGTTTCCGGATGATCATGTTGAGCTTCCAGGCTATGGAGGTGACTTCTACGAGGACTACTACGGATCGGTCTGAGTTAGTGGTAGTATCACTAGTTCGCACTAGCTGTGTCGTCTATCGTCCCGCGTGACTCGTGGGATATGACCTAGTTTGTACTCCTTCCGGAGGTGTAGAAAAATAATGTATAGGAGCTTGGGATGCCTCCGATGAGATGTAATCCTCTTTTCACCGTAATAGTACTTTGTTTGGTCTTGTACTAAACCCTGTATGGTGTGTATGACGATGGAATAAAGAAGCAGTTTCTGTATCTACCATGTCATACGGATGATCATCTTGCATTTCGAGTTATTCCTTACATTTTTACCCTATGTCGGAATTTTGTCATCCTGACTAAATCATTGTCTTGTTTACCTAGGATGGTCAACACGCGCGCTAACCCTGCTTCTCAAGAGCAGGCCGAAGGCAGTGAAGCCAGGGATGCAAATCTGCCTCATCCTCCTTCACTAGCCGAGGTTATGATGGAAGCTGAGAGAAACAAGCGGGAGACCAACCGTTTGTTAGAGCGTATTGAACAGAACACGGCACACCATCAGAGGACTAACGTGGTGTCACTCAGTGATTTTATCAAATTACATCCACCCACGTTCCACCACTCCGTCGAGCCTCTCGACGCTGATGACTGGCTTCGCAGTATCTCTCACAAACTGCATTCCGCGCTGGTAGCGGAGGCTGACAAGGTCACCTTCGCTGCATATCATCTCGAAGGCCCCGCCAGTTTATGGTGGGAGAATTATGGAGCTATGCGCCCAGCGGGCCATGTCACTACTTGGGCTGAGTTCAGTGAGGCTTTCCGTGAACATCACATTCCGGAGGGTCTCATGGACCGTAAACGTGAAGAATTTTGCAGTTTCACCCAAGGCCGACTTTCTGTGGATGCTTACAGCAGGGAGTTTGGTAACCTCGCACGATATGCAACCGAGGAAGTTTCTACTGACGCCAAGAAGCAAGCAAGGTTCCGTAAGGGACTTAGTCCTGAGCTTCGCCGCGACCTCCGTCTGCATGAGTGCACATCTTTTCAGAAACTTGTCAACAAAGCCATCAGTGCTGAAACTGGTCAGACTGACTATGACGCAACACGCAAGCATGGCCGTGACATGGGTTCCTCATCCGGTGCTGGTCCTCAGAAGCGCCGCGTGTGGGTACCCAACACCGCCCTGCCACCCAGGTTCACACCGAGGCCATCCTTCCAGGCGCCTCGCCCTGTTCAACAGTCTGCTCCAGCCAAGCCCTATGGGGGTCCAACTAACAACGCTCCTCCACGTACCAGTTCCGTGACTTGTTTCAAGTGTGGGGAATCTGGCCACTATATGCGTGAGTGTCCCCAGACCAACCCCAATCAATCTGCTAAAGCTGTTGGCCGTGGCAAGCCGACAGGAAAAATATTCCACGCCAAGCCGGTCACCGCTTCACGTGGCCATGTCAACTGTATCTCTGCCGAAGAAGCTCAAGAGGATCCCAACGTCGTTCTCGGTACGCTTCTTGTTAATTGCCACCCGGCATCTGTTCTTTTCGATACAGGAGCCTCTCATTCTTTTATATCTGAAAATTATGCTCGTTTGCATAACGTTGCATTCGGTGATATGCCAACCTCTATGGTAATTCAAACTCCGGGATCCAAATGGCAAACTTCCCGAGTAAGCCATGGAAATGAAATCCAAGTCGACAGACTTGTTTTCCTCGCGTCTTTGATAGCCCTTAAATCTTCAGATATTAATATCATTTTGGGTATGGACTGGATGTCAGCTCATCAAGCCAAAATTGATTGCTTCTCTAGGACTGTTCAACTCACTCATCCTTCGGGAAAGATAGTTAATGTCCTAACCCGAATAGCCAAGCGACAATTATATTCTCTTAACGCCAGCCCTCTGCCAGACCTTGAGGACGTTCCGGTAGTCCGTGACTTCCCGGATGTCTTTCCAGAGGAATTGCCAGGTGTTCCACCTGACAGGGATGTTGAGTTTGTAATAGACCTCATTCCAGGAACCGTTCCGATTGCTAGAAGACCTTATAAGATGGCACCCTTAGAACTAGCCGAGCTTAAGAAACAACTCGATGAGTCCTTGAAAAAGGGTTTCATCCGACCTAGCTCATCTCCGTGGGCTTGCCCCGTCCTATTCGTCAAGAAGAAGGATGGTACGGACCGGATGGTTGTAGATTACCGACCTGTCAATTTGGTCACAATCAAGAACAAATATCCACTTCCCAGGATCAACGACCTGTACGATCAGCTCACTGGATCCTCAGTCTTCTCCAAGATGGATTTGAGGTTGGGCTACCATCAAATCAAAATCAGAAACGGGGACATCCCTAAAACGGCCTTTGTTACTCGTTACGGCCAATACGAGTACACCGTCATGTCCTTCGGTTTAACCAACGCTCCAGCCACCTTTTCTCGGTTAATGAACTCAATCTTCATGGAGTATTTGGATAAATTCGTCGTGGTTTACCTCGATGATATACTCATCTACTCCAAGAACGAGGAAGAACATGCCGAACATCTAAGGCTAGTGTTGCAGAAACTTCGAGAGCATCGCCTTTATGCCAAATTTTCTAAATGTGAATTCTGGTTGTCAGAAGTGACCTATCTGGGTCATGTAATATCTGGTAAAGGTATTGCTGTTAACCCTGAGTGAGTTCAAGCCGTCCTTAACTGGACTCCACCTGAATCGGTCAAGCAAGTTCGGAGTTTTCTAGGCTTAGCGAGCTATTGCCGTCGCTTTGTCGAGAACTTCTCCAAAGTTGCCAAACCTCTAACCGAACTCCTCAAGAAAGATAAGAAGTTCGAGTGGACTCCACAATGTGAGCACAGCTTTCAGGAACTGAAAAGACGCCTGACTTCTGCTCCCGTACTGGTACCGCCAGACTTCTCTAAGGACTTTATTATCTACTGCGACGCCTCGCGACAAGGACTAGGTTGCATTCTCATGCAAGATCGACACGTAATTGCCTATGCTTCACGGCAATTGCACCCACACGAGGAGAATTATCCTACTCATGATCTAGAGCTTGCAGCTGTAGTCTATGCACTTAAGACCTGGCGACATTACCTCCTCGGTAATCGTTGCGAAATATTCACTGATCACCAAAGTCTGAAGTACATTTTCACCCAACCGGATCTGAATCTCAGGCAAAGACGTTGGGTTGAATTGATCACAGACTTCGACTTAGGAATAACCTACACCCCAGGGAAAGCCAACGTCATGGCTGATGCGCTAAGTCGTAAATCTTATTGTAACAATCTGATGTTACAACAAAGTCAACCGCTTCTCCATGAGGAATTTCGGAAGCTTAACCTTCACATTGTTCCTCAAGGATTTCTTTCCACCTTGGTGGCAAAACCTACTCTTACGGATCAAATCATCGCTGCCCAAAAGCGAGATAAAGGAATATCTAAAATCAAAGAGAACATTGCTAGCGGAGGTGCTAGTTGTTTCTCCACAAATGATCATGGTGTTGTGTACTTTGAGAACCGTCTAGTGGTTCCCAAGAACCAGCATCTACGGCAGTTAATCCTTAAGGAGGCTCATGAATCCCCTCTCACTATTCATCCCGGTAGTACTAAGATGTATCAGGACCTACGCCAGAGGTTCTGGTGGACTAGGATGAAGAGAGAAATTGCTCAGTATATTGCTAATTGCGACGTCTGTCGTCGTGTAAAAGCAGAGCACCAACGGCCTGCTGGCACCCTTCAACCCTTAGCTATTCCTGAATGGAAATGGGATAAAATTGGCATGGATTTCATTACCGGTTTTCCCAGGACCAAGAGAGGGAATAATGCTATCTTTGTCGTTGTCGATCGTCTTTCCAAAGTAGCCCATTTCTTACCTGTTCGTGAGAGTATAACCGCTAGTCAACTGGCAGACTTATACATCTCCCGAATAGTGTCTCTCCATGGTGTTCCTTTGGAAATTAACTCGGATCGAGGAAGTCTCTTCACCTCTCGATTTTGGGAAAGTTTCCAAAATGTTATGGGAACCCGTCTCTCCTTCAGCACCGCCTTCCACCCTCAGTCGAGTGGTCAAGTGGAACGCGTCAACCAGATTCTAGAAGACATGCTTCGAGCCTCTGTTATCTCATTCGGGATGGACTGGGAGAAGTGCCTTCCATTTGCCGAATTCGCTTACAACAACAGCTATCAATCTAGCTTGGGCAAAGCCCCTTTTGAAGTTCTCTATGGACGACGGTGTCGAACACCCCTTAACTGGTCAGAGACCGGGGAAAGACAATTCTTTGGCCCGGATATGATTCAGGAAGCAGAAGAACAAGTTCGCATCGTTCGTGAAAAGTTGAAAACAGCCCAATCTCGTCAAAAGAGTCAATATGACCGAAAACATAAGGCTATGACTTTCGAGGTTGACGAGAAGGCTTATCTTCGGGTCACCCCTCTGAAGGGAACCCATCGTTTCGGTATCAAAGGCAAATTGGCTCCTCGTTACATTGGACCTTTTCGCATTCTCGCCAAACGAGGAGAAGTTGCCTACCAGCTGGAACTACCTCCGCATCTCTCCAGAGTCCACGATGTCTTCCACGTTTCTCAACTCAGGCGTTGCTTCTTGGATCCTATCCGTGGAGTGGACTACGAAACGCTTGATCTCCAAGATAATCTTACATATCGAGAGTACCCCATTCGTATCCTCGATCAGGCCGAACGTACCACTCGACGTCATAATATCAAGTTTCTCAAGGTTCAATGGTCGCACCATTCTGAGGATGAAGCAACTTGGGAAAGGGAGGATCGTCTTCGACTCGAGTACCCCGCCTTCTTCCCGGAGGAACCCAAATCTCGGGACGAGATTCTTTTGAGTGGGGGTGAGTTCTCACACCCTAGCTAGTCATGCATTAGAGTGTTGCATCATGTTTACTTTTTCATCAGAAACTTGAAATGGGGATGACAGAACCCCCAGTCCCCTCTGAAACCAACTAGGGTTTACTAAAATAATTTTCAATGAACCTGAAATGCCCTTCTAAAATGCCCATCATTTTTGTCTTGGTTCAGAACCTCTGCCAAAAGTGGTGCACATTTTCCTAGGCCATCTTAGGGTTTTTGAATTAATTCATAAATATTTGAATTTGGGCATTTAAAATTATATAAAATATTTAAATGCTCAAATATCTCCAAACTAAAATGTTTCATGTTGGGAATAATCCAACTATGGACCAGGAGTAATTTGGTGATTTTTGAAGTTGCCTAGGTATTTTATTAAATTCAACAAAGTTGCAGATATATTAAATAAAAACAGAAACAGAAAAAAAGGGGAAAACTTACCTGGCGCCACCGCAGGCCCACCAGCCAGCCCACCTGGCCGGCCAGCCCGGCCACCGCTCCAGCGAGCTGCTTGGCTCGCCAGGCAGGCAGCCAAGGTGCTCGGCGGCGGCACCGCAGCTCGCCACGCAGCTGCTCGCCGCCTCGCCGCCTCCCTCGCCCGGCTAACGCCGTGGATCGGCCTCCCTCTCTCCCCCGAACCCCCCAGACACCCCCTCTCCTCTCCAGCTCCTCCCCCTCGCACGCCCCAGCCATGGCCGACGCCATCGCCGCCACCCCCTCGCCGTAGCCACGCCCTCCGTCCACCCCACGCCGTGTCACCGTGTCCAGGAGCTCCGCCGCTGTCCACTTCATCGAGCAGCCGAGCCCCGAGCGCTCGCAACGCCCGAGACCACCGCACCGACCTCGCCCGAGCTCACCGTCGCCGGAGATCCCCTTCAACGCCATCGTCGCTCCGGTCCATCTCCGGCCGCACCAAGGACTCCGTCGCACTCACTGTGAGCTTAGCCATCTTCCCCTCCCTTCCGTTCTTGCTCCCGAGCCGTGTAGCAACCTCCCGGAGCTCAACCGCACCCACCGCCGTGGACCTCGTCGCCGACGTGCTCCCGGTCATCCTCCGGCCACAAGATGGTGTCCATCTTACTCACCGCGTCACTTAGCACCTAGCTAGCTACTCCACGAGCCTCATCGAACCCTCTAGCGCCAAGTTCACCTCCGACCGAACCCCGGTGGCCGCCAAAGTCGTCGCCGACGCCAACTCCGGCCACCCCGACCTCAACGGACTCCGCCAAGAGCTGCGGTTTGTCCTCAGCTCCCCTCCGGTGGTCTCCGCGGCCCATTTGGTGGCCGAAATGGCCAAAACCACTTCCGCCGCCGCGTCGGGCTCGCCGGCGGCTAAACGCCGGTGCAGCCGACCCGGGTTTGACCACGGGTGGGCCCTGGTTGACTCCCCTGAGTCAATGACAGGTGGGGCCCAGCCCTGTTAATTAAACAGGATTAGTTTTAATTAAATTCTAATTAAAATAATCACCCTGACATGCGGGACCCACTGTCAGGTTTGACCCAGACCAGTTCCGTTGACCTGCTGACGTCACACTGACGTCAGGCTGACGCAGTAATTGATTTCTGGATTTAATTTAAATCAGGAAATTCCAGAATATTATTTAAACTTCAAAAATTCATAACTTTTATTCTGTAACTCCAAATTGGACAAATTATATATGAAAAATGATCAAAAAAATCCAATCTATCCATCTGTACTATTTTCATGCATGATCAAACAAGTTAAATTGATGTTTTAAGCAGAACAAGGAAAAGCACTTTAAAAGGCCATATTTGAATTTGAAATTTGAATCCTTGATTCAAATTTGTTCAAACCCTTCTGGTTTTAGTTGCATTAGCCCAATACACTCATTTTGCCATGTCTCATGCATGCATCATATTGTTGCATACTGTTTGGTAATGTTTGTGTATCGGTGCTCTCTGCGGCAGGTTCTGTCCCCGAAGAGTACCGTGATTACCCTAACGAAGAACCGTATCAGTGCATCGAACCATCAGGCAAGCAACCAAACATTTGATCATATCGATACAATCCCATGTTCTCGCTCCTGCTCTCTTTTACTGCATTAAGACAACGCGTTTCAAACTGCTGTGTGCTACGGTAGTTGAACCCATTTCCTCTGCATGACCTGTCATTGCCACAGTAACTAGATGAAACCCACTAGCATGTGTAGGAGTTGTTTGAGCCATATGTATGTGTTGTTCCTACCTTGCTATGCCTGCTATGCTTAGAGTCGTGTCAGGTCTGGTTCATCTGGGTGATGGGCTAGAGTGAAATGTTTATGTCGGTAATGACAGTGGTGTGGTGAACACGATTTGGTAAAGGTATCGATGAGAGGCCATGTAGGAGTACATGGTGGGTTGTTTCATTGAAGCCGACCTTAAGCACTGAGATCTGTATGCGTGATTTAAGATACAGCTACTACCATGCATTGGGCCCTGAAATATGACCCCGCTCGACTTCTTATTCACCCTAGCTCTCTGTCCAGGAGTTGCAAGTAGTTTCTGGTGTTTGTAGCCTACTGGAGGCCGTGGACAGCGCTGACCGTAGGGGTGGGCTGTGATGCGGTAGGTACGTGGCACGGTGTACCGAATACCCGTTAGGTATCTCGGGAACCCTGTTCACATCGTTTGGGGCCGTATGGGAAACCTCGGCCGGACTCCCTGCGGATGGAACCTGAATAGGCGATAAACCTGGACTAGAGGCTTAAGTGTTTAGGTAGGTCGTGGTCTACACCCACGTCGGCTTTCGCTTGAAGTCTGCCGAGCACATGTCGTGTGCAGACGCTAAGTGGTGGAAACATGTATGAAGAAGTACACCCCTGCAGGGTTATCATAATCTATTCGAATAGCCGCGTCCGTGGTAAAGGACTACTTGGTTGCCTATACAGTTCATAGACAATGTAAATGGAAACTGTTAAAAGCCTCAAGATAAGCGTGAGTGCCGAGGATGGCTCTTCCGTAGGAAGACGGAGGCGAATCCTCGGTAGTGTATTGAAGTGGTGAGTAGTGGACTCGTGTGCGCAAAACCATTTCAAGTTGGAGTATCGTAGGATAGTCTAGCCAAGAGTCAAAGCTGGCTTGCTGCAATAACTCCACCAACCCTTCTTGATAATATGCATGTATGTAGGTTCTGATGTAAGTCTTGCTGAGTACCTTTGTACTCATGTTGCTATAATCTACATTTTTACAGAAGACGCTGCAACCCCTTCTGATGGGTTCTATGTAGACGTTGACATCAACGAGTAGGCTAAAGACCCAGGTGGTGACCCTGAGCTTGTGAAGGACCACGTAGTATAGCTAGGCTTCCCAAAGCCTCTTTTATTTTACTACTTGTCTGTACTCAGACAAGTTACTTCCGCTGCTGGTTTGTATGACTGTATGACTTGTATGTTGGGTCGTAAGACCCGTACCTTTGTGTATGTTATGTATGGCTCTCTGAGCCTTAAATAAAGTACTTGTGTCGTAGAGTCATGTTGTGATGCTTCGTTGTATTTGCACATATCGAGCATATTGTGTGTATGATTGAAAAGCTTGGTATGTGTGGGATCTGACTATCTAGTTGTTTATCTTTAGTAGCCTCTCTTACCGGGAAATGTCTCCTAGTGTTACCGCTGAGCCATGGTAGCTTGCTACTGCTCTGGAACACTTAGGCTGGCCGGCATGTGTCCTTCTTCGTTCCTGTGTCTGTCCCTTCGGGGAAATGTCACGCTTTGAGTACCGGAGTCCTGTTAGCCCGCTACAGCCCGGTTTACCGGAGTCCTGCTAGCCCAGTGCTACAGCCCGGACCCATTTGCTGATGACCGACACGTTCGAAGCTGGGTCATGGATGCCTGTCCCTGTAAGTCTGTGCCACTTTGGGTTTACGACTAGTCATGTCAGCCCGGGCTCTTTATCATATGGATGCTAGCGACACTATCATATACGTGAGCCAAAATGCGCAAACGGTCCCGGGCAAAGGTAAGGCGACACCCGTGGGGATACCGTGCATGAGGCCGCAAGGTGATATGAGGTGTTACCGGCTAGATCGATGTGACATCGAGTCGGGGTCCTGACAAAAGTGTTCCCCCTAACTATGCACCGTTGCGAAGGTTCGTTGTTTCGAAGCACCACGTGATGATCGGGTGTGATAGATTCTAATGTTCGCATATAATGGGTGTAAGCCAGATTTACACGTGCAAAACACTTAGGTTGACTTGACGAGCCTAGCATATACAGACATGGCCTCGGAACACAAGAGACCGAAAGGTCGAGCATGAGTCATATAGTAGATACGATCAACATGAAGATATTCACCGATGATGACTAGCCCTTCTCACGTGATGATCGGACACAGCCTAGTTGACTCGGATCATGTATCACTTAGATGACTAGAGGGATGTCTATCTGAGTGGGAGTTCATTAGATGAACTTAATTATCCTGAACATAGTCAAAAGGTCTTTGCAAATTATGTCATAGCTCGTGTTTCAGTTCTACTATTTTAGATATGTTCCTAGAGAAAATTTAGATGAAAGTTGATAGTAGAAATTATGCGGATTGGGTCCATAAACTGAGGATTGTCCTCATTGCTACGCAGAAGGCTTATGTCCTTAATGCATCGCTCGGTGTGCTAAACCTCGAATGTCGTATGTGATAGAGGCGAGGGTGTCCCGATCTTTCGATGAGATGATAACTATCGATTTGATGGAGACGACTTTGACGATCCGACTACAGACGTGCACGACGTTGCGCCTTGGCAATCGCTAAACCAATCTCCTGAGGTTACTGACAATGCCGGAAGCACGGTCAGCCTGACCATGAAGGTTTATTCCTGCAAGCAATCGAAGAACGAGCAAGAATATGATAAAGCAATCTGAATATTGCAAATATATATGAGGTATTGATAATGGTGGGGATCCGGAAGCGGTCTTGGTCTGGTCGTTGGACACAAACGAAGTACACGAAGTTGCAATGGCTAACTTTTAACTAAACAAATCCCAAGGAAAAAGCTACTAGATGGATCTACTTATATAGGAGTAAGGGGTGGCGGCCAAGGAGGTGGGAGGACGTCCCAAGGCAGCCTAAAACTAACCCTAGGTCGTACAAGGCTCATGGGCCCAAGTGGAGGTGATGCAACACCTTTGGGCTTGTAGTTTGACTCGGATTCTGCTGCAACGTCAGATTTTTTCGTCCGTAACTCAACGCTCCGGAGGAATTTGAAGGTGAATCCAATTGGGATGGAAAGAGCACGAAATCTAGTTTCCAACAAAAAAAGAATCACCCAATTCGGAGTCCGTGTGAAAAAGTTGTTGGCGTTTTGAGTCAGGTATGTCTGTGCAGTCCGAACCTGAATCCAGAACGTGAGAGACTTGGACTCTATCTTCTCTTGGCCCAAAAGTGACGTGAGAGGACTTTTTGAACACAACCTAAACATCTCCTTTTCCCTTATCTTCATATGTGGATTGTACAAATGTCCCATACACCTACAATTAGACAAAACACAAAAGTGTGTGAAGTATTTTTGTTCTGGATAACATAAATAGACTATTGAATAGTTTGCATTAGAAATCACCTGACAAATATGCATGTATGCAATATTTTTGGTCGTATCCAAGGTAGTCATGTCCTCATCAGTATGTGGATGTTGCGAACATCTGACATACACGTTTTGATGACTACGTGATAGTTCAGTAATGTTAAACGGTTTAGAATTGAGGCGCCGAAGACGATTTTGAAACATCGCAGAACATATGAGATGTTCCGAGGGCTGAAATTAGGATTTCAGGCTCGTGCCCACGTCAAGAGGTATAAGACCTCTGACGAGTTTCTTAGCCTACAAACTAAGGGAGAAAAGCTCAATCGTTGAGCTTGTGCTCAGATTGTCTGAATACAACAATCACTTGAATCGAGTGGGAATTAAACTTCCAGATGAGATAGTGATGTTTCTCCAAAGTCATTACCACCAAGCTACTAGAGCTTCATGATGAACTATAACAGATCAGGGATAGATATGATGATCCTTGAGCTATTCGCGATGTTTGACACTGCGAAAGTAGAAATCAAGTAGGAGCATCAATTGTTGATGGTTAGTAAAACCACTAGTTTCAAGAAGGGCAAGGGCAAGAAGGGATACTTTATGAAACGGCAAATAAGTTGCTGCTCTAGTGAAGAAACCCAAGGTTGAACCCAAACCCGAGACTAAGTGCTTCTGTAATGAGGGGAACGGTCACTGAAGCAGAACTACCCTAGATACTTGGTACATGAGAAGGCTGGCAAGGTCGACAGAAGTATATTGGATATACATTATAATATGTACTTTACTAGTACTCCTAGTAGCACCAGGGTATTAAAATACCGGTTTAGTTGCTAAGTGTAGTAACTCGAAATAAAAGGCTACGGAATAAACGGAGACTAGTTGAAGGTGAGATGACGATATGTGTTGGAAGTGTTTCCAAGGTTGATGTGATCAAGCATCGCATGCTCCCTCTACCATCGAGATTAGTGTTAAAACTAAATAATTGTTATTTGGTGTTTGCGTTGAGCATAAACATGATTGGATTATGTTTATCGCAATACGGTTATTCATTTAAGGAGAATAATTGTTACTCTATTTATTTGAATAATACCTTCAATGGTCTTGCACCTAAAATAAATGGTTTATTGAATCTCGATCGTAGTGATACACATGTTCATGCCAAAAGATATAAGATAGTAATGATAGTACCACCTACTTGTGGCACTGCCATCTGAGTCATATTGGTATAAAACGCATGGAGAAGCTCCATGTTGATGGATCTTTGGACTCACTCGTTTTTTGAAAAGTTTGAGACATGTGAACCATGTTTATTGGTATGCATGCATGAAGAAACTCCATGCAGGTGGATCGTTTGGACTCACTTGATTTTGAATCACTTGAGACATGCAAATCATACCACATGGGCAAGATGACCGAAAAGCCTCGTTTTCAGTAAAACTTTACAACAAAGCAACTTGTTGGAAGTCATACATTTTGATGTGTGCAGTCCAGTGAGTGCTGAGGCATGCAGTGGATATCATTATGTTCTTACTTCAAAGATGATTTGAGTAGATGCTAAGTATATTTACTTGATGAAACACAAGTCTGAATTATTGAAAGGTTCAAGTAATTTCAGAGTGAAGTTGAAGATCATCGTGACAAGAGGATAAAATGTCTATGATATGATCATAGAGATGAATATCTGAGTTACGAGTTTGGTACAGAATTAAGATATTGTGGAAATTGTTTCACAACTAATACCGCCTGGAACACCATAGTGTGATGGTGTGTCCGAACATCATAGCTGCACCCTATTGGATATGGTGCATACTATGATGTCTCTTATCGAATTACCACTATCGTTTATGGGTTAGGAATTAGAGACAGATGCATTCACTTTAAATAGGGCACCACGTAATTCCATTGAGATGACACCATATGAACTATGGTTTAGAGAAACCTAAGCTGTCATTTCTTAAAAGTTCGGGGCTGCGACGCTTATGTGGAAAAGCTTTAGCCTGATAAGCTCGAACCCAAAGCGGATAAATACATCTTCATAGGACACCCAAAACAGTTGGGTATACCTCCTATTTCAGATCCGGAAGCAAAAGTGATTGTTTCTAGAAACGAGTCCTTTCTCGAGGAAAATTTTCTCTCGAAAGAATTGAGTGGGAGGATGGTGGAGACTTGATGAGGTTATTGAACCGTCACTTCAACTAGAGTGTAGCAGGGCACAAGAAGTTGTTCCTGTGGCGCCTACACCAATTGAAGTGGAAGCTAATGATAGTGATCATGAAACTTCGGATCAAGACACTACCAAACCTTGTAGGTCGACAAGGATACATACTACTTCAGAGTGGTACATAATCCTGTCTTGGAGGTCATGTTGCTAGACAACAATGAACCTACGAGCTACGGAGAAGCGATGGTGGGCCAGGATTCCAATGAATGGCTCGAGGCCATAAAATTTGAGAGGATCCATGAATGAAAACAAAGTATAGACTTTGGAAGAACCACTTGATGGTCGTAAGGTTGTTGGGTACAGATGGATTTTAAAAGGAAGACGGACAATGATGGTAAGTATCACCATTAAGAAAGCTCGACTTGTCACTAAGATGTTTTTCCGGCAAGTTCAAGGAGTTGACTACGATGAGACTTTCTCACTCGTAGTGATGCTAAGAGTCTGTTGGAATTATGTTAGCAGTTACTGCATTATTTATGAAATCTTGCAGATAAGATGCGAAATCATTGTTTCCTCGACAATTTTCTTGAGGCAAGGTTGTATGTGATACAACCAGAAGGTTTTGTCAATCCTAAAAGATGCTAATAAGTATGCAAAGCTCCAACAATCCTTCTAAGGACTAGAGTAGCATCTCGGAGTTGGAATATATACTTTGATGAGATGATCAAAGATTTTGGGTTTATACAAAGTTTATGAGAAACTTGTATTTCCAAAGAAGTGTGTGGGAGCACTATATAATTTCTGATGAGTATATGTTGTTGACATATTGTTGATCAGAAATGATGTAGAATTTCTGGAAAGCATATAGGGTTATTTGAAAAGTGTTTTTCAATGGAAAACCTGGATTAAGCTACTTGAACATTGAGCATCAAGATCTATAAGGATAGATAAAAAATGCTTAATAGTACTTTCAAATGAACACATACTGTGACAAGATTTTGAAGGAGTTCAGAATAGATCGGCAAAGAAGGAGTTCTTGGCTGTGTTATAAGGTGTGAGTATTGGGTAAGACTCAAGACCTGACCACGGCAGAAGAGAGAGAAAGGACGAAGGTCGTCCCCTATGCTTTAGACGTAGGCTCCACAGTATGCTATGTTGTGTACCGCACCTGAAGTGTGCCTTGCCATGAGTCAGTCAAGGGGTACAAGTGTGATCCAGGATTGGATCACAGGACAGCGGTCAAGGTTATCCTTAGTAACTAGTGGACTAAGGAATTTTCTCGATTATGGAGGTGGTAAAAGAGTTCGTCATAAAGGGTTACGCCGATGCAAACTTTGACACTAATCTGGATGACTTTGAGTAGTAGACCGGATTCGTATAGTAGAGCAGTTATTTGGAATAGTTCCAAATAGCGCGTGGTAGCTGCATCTAGGAGATGACATAGAGATTTGTAAAACACACACGGATCTGAAAGATTCAGACCCATTGACTAATAACCTCTCTCACAAGCGAGATATGATCAAACCCAATGGGTGTTGGATTCATTACAATCACATAGTGATGTGAACTAGATTATTGACTCTAGTGCAAGTGGGAGACTGTTGGAAATATGCCCTAGAGGCAATAATAAAATGGTTATTATTGTATTTCCTTGTTCATGATAATTGTCTATTATTCATGCTATAATTGTATTAACTGGAGACCGTAATACATGTGTGAATACATAGACCACAACACGTCCCTAGTGAGCCTCTAGTTGACTAGCTCGTTGATTAATAGATGGTTATGGTTTCCTAACCATGTACATTGGATGTCATTGATAATGGGATCACATCATTAGGAGAATGATGTGATGGACAAGACCCAATCTTAAGCATAGCACACGATCGTGTAGTTCATTTGCTAAGAGCTTTTCTAATGTCAAGTATCATTTCCTTAGACCATGAGATTGTGCAACTCCTGGATACTGTAGGAATGCTTTGGGTGTACCAAACGTCACAACATAACTGGGTGGCTATAAAGGTGCATTACAGGTATCTCCGAAAGTGTCTGTTGGGTTGGCACGAATCGAGACTAGGATTTGTCACTCCGTATGACGGAGAGGTATCTCTGGGCCCACTCGGTAATGCATCATCATAATGAGCTCAATGTGACTAAGTAGTTATTCACGGGATCATGCATTACGGGACGAGTAAAGTGACATGCCGGTAACAAGATTGAACGAGGCATTGGGATACCGACGACCGGATCTCGGGCAAGTAACGTACCGATGACAAAGGGAATTGTATACGGGATTGCTTGAATCCCCGATATCGTGGTTTATCCGATGAGATCATCGTGGAACATGTGGGAGCCAACATGGGTATCCATATCCTGTTGTTGGTTATTGACTGGAGAGATGTCTCGGTCATGTCTACATGCCTCCCGAACCCGTACGGTCTACACACTTAAGGTTCGATGACGCTAGGGTTATAGGGAAGTTTTGTATGTGGTTACCGAATGTTGTTGGGAGTCCCGAATGAGATCCCGGACGTCATGAGGAGTTCCGAAGGTAAAGAATGATATATAAGAAGTGAGGTTTTGGTCACCGTAAGTGTTTCGGGTGTCACCGGTAATGTACCGGGACCACCGGAAGGGTTCCGGGGGTCCATCGGGAGGGGCCACTAGCCCCGGAGGCTTGCATGGGCCAAGAGTGGGAAGGAACCAGCCCCTGAGTGGGCTGGTGCGCCTCCCACCAAGGCCCAAGGCACAACAAAGAGGAGGAAGGGGAAACCCTAGGCGCAGATGGGCCTAAGGCCCACCCTAGGGCGCGCCTCCCCTCTCTCCCCCTCTTGGCCGCCCCCTCCATCCCATCTAGGGCTACCGCCCCCTAGGGGTGGAACCCTAGAGGGGGCGCACCCTCCTCCCCTCCTCCTATATATAGTGGGGTTTTTGGGGCTGCCAAGGAAATGAGTCTCTCTCTCTTCGGCGCAGCCCTACCTCTCCACATCCTCGTCCTTTGTAGTGCTTGGCGAAGAGCTGTTGGAAACCACACTGCTTCACCACCACCACGCTGTCGTGCTGCTGCTGGAGTTCTCTTCCCCAACCTCTCCCTCCTCCTAGCTGGATCAAGGCACGGGAGACGTCATCGGGCTGCACGTGTGTTGAACGCGGAGGCGCCGTTGTTTGGCGCTTAGATCGGAATCGACCGCGATCTGAATCGCTGCGTGTACGACTCCTCCAACCGCGTTCTTGTAACGCTTCCGCATCGCAATCTTCAAGGGTGTGAAGATACACTCCCCTCTCTCTTGTTGCTAGAATCTCCATAGATTGACCTTGGTGATGCGTAGAAAATTTTGAATTTCTGCTACGTTCCCCAATAGTCTTTCTAATACTGTCCTTTTTCTATCCCTGTGAATCAAATCTTACCGTGGCGAGTGTGGTTGTGCTCTTAGACATCCGGAGGTACTCGTCCCACAAATCTGCAATCATGCCATATGCAAGCATTCACAAAGTAGCCATGCACTTTTGGCAACCAGAGAATCCAAATCTTCCAAGGACATCCTTCTTTAAGATGAAGTAGTCATCGTAGGTCTTGATGCCATTGTAGAGACGTTCAAACACATTTTTTGGCATCCAAAAGCGCCGACGAAAATTATCTGCAAATAGGGCAATGGGGGAAAAGTAGTCGTCCCTCAGCATCAAATTACCCCTTTCCCTGTTCTGATTCAGCACTCGGTCACCTTGATCGATCCCTGGAAACTGGGAGCACGCTCTTCGGCATGCTCCACGTCTTCAAGGATCGCTTGCATTATTGTAGTTTCGTAGGCATAATCCTCCTTGTCGGATGACTCAACGTAGTGCTCGTACGGGTACTCCATGTACAAATCTATTGCTTCAAAGAAGGGAGAAATGACATTTCACTAAACATTTGCCTACCGCTGAGCATGGTGATCTCCACGAATGACATTCACAAGGGCAAATGAGAAGCAGGTCAAGGCCAATGTGCTTGTGCCGCCACGGCGCTCGCTGACGTGGATAAGTGACACCTAGTGCCAAAAAATACATCAAAACTTAAAGGATTTGACAAAAAATGGAGGGGGCGAAAAAGATTACCTTCCTCTTCGTTTTGCATTCAAGATCTGTCAAAAACGATGCCCAAACTGAGGAAAACGGAGGGGAGGAGAGTGGTGCAAGCTCTCTGTTTGAAGATGAACTGATGAAGAGGATGGGTGGCCCACCCGCCGCCCCATCGACCACTTACCTCCCAAGGGTCTACCGTCATCGACTATGGTGGTAGGGGTATAAAGAGGTACCACCACGACCCTTGGTGGTAACACTTGTCCATGTCAGCTAGCGTCGTGACGACGCAGACACGTTGACCTGCTTCCTATCGCAATTGACCTCGACTGTAGCTAGTGGTATCCTACCGCGAGGGATGACGGCGGTAGGAAAAATGACAAATCCGTTTTTTTTAAACAGAGTCAAAATAGTGCTGAACTTTGGCACAATGGTGAGAACAGTGACAACTTTACCCCTGGATTTGTGAGGGAATTACCCACCTTTGCCACCGCAAAAATCTGAATCGGCACCCCCGATGCGCAGCGCCACCGATCTCGCGATTTAGGGTTTGCTGGCGCCGCCGGCCACCGGCGCGGCCCCTCCTCAGCCACCGCCACAGCCCGCCGCAGGAGCCCCACCCACGCCCGCCTCCTCTTCTGTCTTCCCTGGCCGCCGCAGGAGCTCCACCGCCGGCCGGCTGCTCTCCACCGGCGCGGCCCCTCGTCGACCACGGCGAACGGCCAACGCAGGAGCTTCACCGCCGCCCCGGATCCGCCTCGGGCAGCAGGAGCTCCACCTCTGCCCGAGTCCGCCATCCCCATCCACCTCGAGCAGCGGGAGCACGCCTTGAGGCTGCTCTCCCCCTCTCCCCTGTAACCAACCGGAGGTAAAGAAGCAAACTTTTTCTTTCACAGCAAACTTATTACTAATAAATCCCAGCATGAAAAACCCATGTGTAGATTCATATGATGCATAGCTTGTGTCTGTCCTCTCAACGTGCATTATTTCCTGGTTATGTTGACACACAGCAGCTTGTGTGTGAAACATGTACTACTATTATAACTTCCTGGTTATGGCAGCAGTGAAGTGTGTGACAATTTACCTTTTATTTTATATATGCTTGATTGAAATTTGTGATCTGTGAAATGGATGAAAAAGGAAAAAGGCAAATTGGGATATGCACACCACACAGCCATTTTATGCCAGTATATGTGCAAAGAAGACTCGGTTAAAAATCATAAGAGGCCAGGGGGATGTTTGAACCGTAGAGGTTATGATAAAAATCTTGGAGACAAGTTCTTGGCTAGGACAGGGAGTTACTAAGACTCGGTTCAAAAACAAACGGGACATGTTGAAGAGACAGTATAGTAGTATACACAATTCATGGTGTTGAAAAGTGCAGCAACTGGGCTAGGTTGGGATGACGTGAAAGGAACTGTTGTAGCCGATGATGATTGGTGGAAGGTTCATCTTAAGGTATTTAGTATCTGGTGAGGCCGGTGACGAGGCGCTCCAAAGACTGCCCCGACCCCGTCCATCACAGCCCCCACAAATCTGATTCAACAAATCCTTATCCATCGCAGCCCCCACAGATCCGATTCAACAGATCCTCATTGAACGCCCACGGCCCCCACAAATCTGATTCAACAAATCCTCATCCATCGCAGCCCCCACAGACCCGATTCAACAGACCCTCATTGAACGCCCACGGCCCCCACAGATCTGATTCAACAAATCCTCATCCATCGCAGCCCCCACAGATCC
>NC_041389.1:722796117-722814881 GCF_002162155.2 Triticum dicoccoides | reverse complement strand
CTCCCTGACACCCGCCCCACCGCTCCCTCGCCGCATGCCGGACCCTCTGCCCCCGCCAGTCCCAGCCGTCGCCGGCGGCGGCGACGAAGACGGCCCAGGCGCCCCCCCGCACCCCCCTCCCCTGCCCGCACATGCCACCGAGGGTGAGCTCCACGCCACGCCGGCCGCGACCAGGGCCGACGAGATCGGCGACGCATCCAGGCAACTCAATGTGAGCTTCCTCCGCCAAGCACTCCTCTCCTCTTCGCCAGCCCGCCCTCTTCTCTGATCTCGTCTCCCGTCCTTTCACTCACAAACCCTAGATAGGAGATTGGGCCTATTGTTTATTTAACGAGTTTATGCATCATAGGCCGTGGGAACTCCACAAGGGTAAGCATCGTGTGAGATGTCGAAAGTAGTAGGGAGTTCGGCAATCTATAGCTTGCTCCCTGTTTCGTGCGTGTCGGTCACTCCCTGTGGGGAGCTCGAATTTGTTAACTGCAACCGTTATTGAAAGCAATTGGATTGTGTTTTTACCCTATAAATAGAAACTTCTTGCTCATTCATCTGTGAGTGGAATGGTGTACTTCTTAAGGCTTTGGAACTAGAATGGCAGAATACTGGTTCTGGAATTTAAAATGACAATGATAGACTCCCATTGTTGTAGTATTGTTCAATTATCATATCTTGTACTCCAATTTGGAATTAAGAATGACAACCATAGAATCCCACTATTTTCAGATAACTTAGTGTGATCCCATTTCTTTCATCTATTTCCTTCATTTGTTCTTCTGTTCTATAAATGGGATTATGTCATTACTCTTTGTATGACAGGCAGCAGGCCATGTTGCAGATTTCACCTTGTACTGTACAGGCAGGAACACTGGTGATTTTATAAAGGAAGTGTCCTTGCCTTCTACACTGAATATGTGGACCAACATTTTCAAAATTGTAAGTTTAACACCCCCCCGCGCCCCCGCGTGGGTTCTGTTGAATTGTGACCCCATAACTTGTTTGATTGTATTTCATTGTACTGCGAAATGCAAACTCTAGTGTTTCTATTATTGCAACTTGCAAGTTCTCGATGCGTTATACTCCCGACAGCCTTTTCATTAGGTGTATTTCCTTTTTACCCCTGTTGATGCCAATTCCAGCCGTCCTGAATTGGAGGATCATTAATTAGCCGCCAGTAATTACCCCTCTAACCTACATTGTATAACCAGGGGCATTTCTGTCCCAAATTATCCTCAAATCAGTGCTTTGGTTACTGTGTTAAAGTTACACCTAATAAAAAGGAACGAATGGAGTATCATCATTTGCAAACGACTTTTGTTCTATACCCACCATGATGATGGTGTGAAAAAGTGAACAAAATGTAGTACGGCAACTGCTCTGATGCATTTTTTTCTCGGGCACGCAGGAGAGCTGCGCATCATTTCATTAAGAATAAGAAGGAAGAAAATAGTACAAGGAAGAGGGAGAAAAACCCCTCTCACCCCACACCCAACAACACTCAGCATACCCTGAAAGAAACTATTCAGCGCAGTTTGCCCAATAGGGATAATATTTCTGCATGGGTCATTTTTGTGGGATCTTCCACATATTATTTCTCACTGCTATCTTTGTGACTTACAAATGCCCTTTTTTCTCTCTTCAATTTCTGTAATGGTTTGTAGCTTTTTTTTATGAAGTAGAAGTAGAACTTGGAACTGATTGCAAAGTTGGGAAGTTAGGAGAGCTAGTGAACCACCCTCCTCACACATGACAAACTACAGCACAGGAGAGGCATTACCTGCCACACTTCCAAACTGCGAATGGTGTTCCATTTCATATCTGTAGGTTTCTGCTAGAGCTTAAGAGTATGGAAGCGAGATATTTTTTGACCTACTTAGTCTGCCAGCTTGCTATGGGATTAGTCTGTAGATTATTCAGATAGGCTTTCTTTGGTTTAGTCTTAATTCTTATGTATATATTTCGTGCTTGCAGGGGGAGCTTCAGACTGTATCATGGTTTCAATTTCTTCCTGTTGAACCAGATTATAGTGCTACTTCTGATAGAAGGTGTTAATTGTAGCCTCCATATGCCGTTTTTGTGCTGTCCTTTAGTTGCTTGTTGCCACTTGTTATTTTTGTTCTGATGCATGTGTTCTTTTTTGTGATCCCTGTTCCTCGTCCAGTTCAAAAGCCAAGCAGAAAGATGCTCTTAATAGCACTGTGCTGTCAGCGTATCTTCGCTTGCAGAATGAAGGTTTCTTAAGTACTTGGACAAATTCTTTTGTTGGTCCTTGGGATCCATCTCAAGGAGAGCATAACCCTGGTAATAATCATGTGCACTACCTGCATCCATCTTTCTTTCTACATACGTCTAGCCTATGCATATTTATGCCAAACATTTTTTTTTGTAACAATGACAGATGAGAAGATCAAGCTCTGGTTGTTTCTTTCTGGCCGTCACTCGTCAGTACCTGAAATGACCCAGCCCGCTGTAGCTAAATTAAGAGGTTGATTGTTGTTGATATTTCTTATTGCATGGAGTCTTAGACTGTCTACTTTGCTTATTTATTTGCTTGTTTCTACTGCTTATTCTGTTTTGCAGTTGTTTCAAGTGGTTTATGGGTGGCTCCAGGCAACTCAGAAGAGGTTGCAGCTGCACTATGTCAGGCCTTAAGAAATTCTTTGGAGAGGTATCATTATACCTGTTATAGTATGAATCTGTAATTTATAATTTGCTGTCTCATTGATGAATTTCCAATCTGACAATTTCTCTTGCACAGAGCACTAAGAGGGCTTTCCTATGCAAGATTTGGTGATGTATTTACAAAATACACCCCCCCTACAAGAAATCAAAATAGCTTTAGGTTCGTGACTAAGTTGCTATGCCTTTATCTATTCATTTTGTATTCTTTGTTAACTAGTTTCTTACAATCTTTGTTCAGCAACTTATGCAACGTGTCTGTTAAAGTTCAAATGTTGTGCACTACAATAGATAGTGTATGGTATATTGGGATAGAGTGAAGTTGGTCATTATTCCTGTGTTCGAAGAAATGAAAAGGCCCCTGCCCATCTAGTGATACAAAACTTTGTTTAAACAATAACCGAATTGTCAACATAGGGTTTCAACTTAATAGATTCTTTTTTCTTTCTGCTATAGTGATTTCGAAAATAGCCGCATCCCTTGTTTTTGCCAATCTGTATATGATGCCGAGAATGTAATGATAATATTCAGATACTTGTTCGCCATTTATCTTGTATACAAACATTGGAGTGGGGCCTGCATGAATTCGTATCCTCTGACATACTCCCTCCGTCCCAAAATAAGTGTCGAGATGACTCAGTAGGTTGACCTTTCTTGACTTCTAGTAATTGGATGATGAAGAAGTCCATATCAACTTGTGATAATGCTACAATCCATCAGACTCGCAACCATTCCTCTTTGATCCGACGGGTGAAATAAGTAATGTCAGTGTGACATGGAGGATACAGATGCGGCTGGCATGTAGTTTCATTGCTTTCTGTTTATTTTCCATGGACAACTTTGCTTTTCTTGATTTCCGTTCCATTTAATTTTGTTATCATTGTGTTATAGGCGAGCACAACCTACAGTAGAATTTGTCTTTGCGGCCACTGAGGAAGCAATCTTTGTGCATGTTATTATATCTGCAAGGTCAGTTCTTATTATGTCCCGTCATATCTCATATCGTTGGCTTTCTTCAGTTTATTTAGTACCAGTGGTCTTACTTTAAATGGTTTATTCTATTAGATATATGCGGAACCTATCTAGTGATGATATAGAGAAAGTTCTCACACACACTCCCCGTTCTGTTGGTGAAGGTCTTCCAGGTACTGTTTCATTCACTAATTCTATCTTTACATGTCTTGCTGTATTGACATCCTTAGAATATCTACTGTCTTATCTGCTGGAAAAGGATAATATATTTGTGCTATTCACAATTCTGATCTGACATGATTTTCTTGTGGTAGGGGAACTTGAAAATGTCCTTGGGATATCTGATTTACAAATAGGGACTGCCCACTGTTTTATCTTACTTTTTAGTTCTTTATAAGGTGGATTAAAAGATGACAAGCGAATCTCATTTAGAGTGGGGAGCCATTCAGTAATATGGTGTTTTTGAAATTTCATCTTTACACATAGAACTTCACGAGAGGTGGTATGCTAGTTTATGGCATACATTTTGATTTAGTTTTCCAATTGTTCAACTTTTATCGATGGTCCTTTTGTATCGTACTGTTATTTAAAGGGATCCCTTTAGTTAAAAAACACGATTACATTGGTTAGTTTGACAGTTAGACCCTTCTAAGTAATCACGCTGCTGGTGATAGTTCTGTATTTCTCTTAGCCTGTGTGCTGTGACGTTGACAAAATGGGCAGAAGCACAGCCATATAGTGGTTTATATTGTTGGAGTCACCATCATGAACCAGGCTGAAATATAAAATAGTTCTCTAAATAGTTAAACTAACTTCACTGCGCATTCTATTTCTGTGACCAAGCTCATGATAACTTTGATTTGTAACTTTGCTTTTGTCAGTTTCTTCATTGTTTATGTAAATTATGTTTTATGCCTTTTTTTGGATGAAAGTTATGTTTTATATCATCCATATTCAAATTCATGATCTGTTTAATTGAATGCTGCAGTTATTGTCGCTCCTAGTGGAATGCTGGGTAGGCTTGTTGGTTGTTGCCCAAGTGACCTCGCGAGACAAGTATATTCAAGGTATTTCAGAACTCAAAACTCAAATTGACTTATATGCTAAGTATCTTTTTTTTGGCATTCTATGCCTGTTGATATGACCTCTCATTCATGAGTTAGACACTTAGACCTGCTTGCACATCTTGGGTGTTACCTGTCAGTGAGATCTTGTGTTTCTTTTAAGGATATTCATATGCAGAGCAGTTCACAGTTCTCATGGTAACTTTCTGTAAACATTTCAGCAAATTATCGGCACCTAATCTACCAGGTTTCACTCAACCCACCATCTGCCAGCTGAGAGGTCAAAGTTACTATGTTGAAGTTGCCCTTGGCTTTCCACCTACCTCAACTGACAAAACTTCTGAATCGGAAAATAATCAGATTAAGAAAGAATTAGATTCAGTGAACGACCCTCATTTAGGTGCTGATGGGCAGCAAAAGTTAGAATCTGCTGAAGGCCTTCCAGCTCTTGAAAGGACATTTATATACCCACCTGAGGCTGTTATGGTACCAATGGTTCATCAGGCATTTGTTCACTTTTCTAGTAAAAGGTAATAGTCTTGCTCTAATGATCTTGTTATGTTTGGAGAGTGCATGGTTTAAATTATGTTGCCCACAGAATGTGGTCACAGGACTGGATGGGCAGTTCATCATGGGAGGCTTGGCCATTCTGGAACTTCTCTCCGTCTTCTTACTTCCGGAACAGGTCAGTCTCACATACATTGTTTTTTCTATCAATCAATGACTATCTGGAACAGCACATAAGTCAAAACGTTAGAGACCAACTTGAAGTGCTGTTATCTACAATGAACTCTGTAAAATGTTGAAAGAACGGCATTGAAATGCTGTTTTGATGTTATCCTATATCTGTAATAACCAAATAGTAGAATACAAGATCTAAAAAATAACAAGAAAATATTTTTCTTAAGAGGAATACATGAAATTCTGATTATTTTTTCGTTATGTTAAGACATAGAAACACCCTCCTACTTTCTGAGCCAGGTGTGGACATAGAACAACTAGGTAAATCCTGCCATTTTTCAGAACTTAGAAATTTAAATTGATGAGCATGCGCAAACTATCATTTCTTTAGAACTAGGATAAAATAATTGGAACAAAAAGTATGTTGCCTTCCACCTTGCTGTAAATTGTAATATCACGTACCCATGTTCCTTACAGTAACTCCTTTCTGGCTTGCTCTCATTTGAGGGCCAGAACTTCTCTTGAACTGGAGAAAAACAGCACCAAGGACCATTTCAGTTGATGCCTAACAGTGTCCTAGCATGCCAAATATTTTTGCCTGACAGGCTGGCTTGTGGCCAAGAAAAGTGGAGCCATAACCTAGCCCACCATGCCATAACTTATGTTCTCATGACGCCATTTTTGGCATGTCTAGCTGTGGTTATGAGATACTTGTCTAATCTGGCTAAGAAAAGTGTGGCACATTGTTGCAAATTTTGGCTTCCAACCAAACAGGCTGTTAGTGTTGTTTGAAAGGCACTTATTTTGTAATCAAGGCTCTGAAGTCTCAACTGCCACATTCCCGCAGGCAGCTAAGTTTATCCAAAAAATTAGAGTTACTGAGGCTCAGTTTGCGGTTGCTAAACTGTGCTAAGCTGGACTAACTATTTGTTAAAGATCACCATCATCAACGAAGGCACTTATTTTGTAATCAGGGTTACTGCTTCATCCCCACAAAATAAGAAGACCTAGAAAAAGTGTCAACTAATTTTATCCAATTTTTTGAGGTTCTAAGGCTCAGCTTGCGGTTGTGGAACTGTGATAATTTGGACTAACTCTTTGTTAAGGATCACCATCCACACAGCACATCCGGAGTCTCTATGCAATATAACACGTTTTGTTGCCATGGTTCATTGTACCCAAAAGTTATTTGCAAGAATTACATAGATTCAATCGTGCACATGGATTATAATCTCTGGGTGCAACAAAAGAGTTGATCTGTATCATCTATTATTACGTGACATTTTTTAAGTACTTCTTTTAATACATCATGATTGCAAATTTGTTTTGTCCGATTTCTCCCGCATTAATTGTTTTGTTCTGTTAGCAGCTCTTTCTTTGGATCTTCACGTGGACTTGGTGTGAACTCTAATTTTCTAAGACTAAGAAGACAAAGGAATAGCAACTCCAATGGCATGGCTAGTAGTATCAGTAGTGTCAGTAGCACTTCTAATGGAAGTGGGCATGCAGTTGCTGCTAAAGGTGGTGATCTTTTAGCAGATGCTGACTCTGCAGCATGCCGTCAGTCTGATCTGCCATTGAACAATGACATTGCTGGTAGCAAGGTGGTACTGTGTTGTTTTCCTCTTAATTTACAAACTTGTTCCATATTGAATGAGTTTTTTTCTCAAGAATTGCATTTTAATATATAATTTTTAGTACAACACTACTTTTTCCCTCTTCTCAGTAGCTGCTAACTTGTAGTGGTAGTACCATGCTTTGCTACATCATTCTTGTGATTAACAGAAGACTCTTATGCCACTATTGACATACGAACATGCTTATCGACTTATTTCTAGTTAGTTATACGCGTGAAATATGAGTTAATTTTTGTGTAAATGATGATGCTGTAAGTAAAACAATGATCAGCTATGAGTAGCTGCATCCTTTTTTCCTACAGAAAACTAAGTATGTATACTACTGCATAAAATATTTTGTCATCTTCACTCCTTAGTGAGGTTTACATGTGAAATAGAGGCTACGGGAATATGACTTGCTGAACAAATATGTGCATAGTTTATTTTTGGAAGTGCATAACATGTTACGTAGCAAATAATCTAAGCATTGATGGTGATAAAATGGAGCAAAATCTGGAAACTGATAATTGATGCTGGCAGAAATTTCATTACATGGAAGAACACATGCTATGCAGTTCATGCCATCTTGTGCATAGAATTATTTGCGTAAAACTATCACAACACTAAATTTCATTGCATAGAAGTTTAATTTGTGAGCATATACCAATCTGTTGATGCTAAAATACCACAAAACCAAAATTTCTTGCCACATTACATGCATGAAGTTCTATTCTGGTGAATAATCTCCATATATACATGTTACGCTGTTTGTGTTATTAACTCATTTTGCTATGTTAATGCTTGATAACATTACCGCACAATCACATTATTGTGTACAATTCCACGCCAACGTTGTGCTGAAGAAGTCTTGATGTTTTGTATTCGTTCAATTAGGTATCCAAGCGCTCTCGTTCTGAAATAACGGAAGTTTCTTCTCATGCTGGCAAAGAAGTTAGGGAAAACATGCAAGGTACAAATGGTCAGGGGGGATGTTCTTGGGGCTGGGGTGAAGAGGGGGTTGTGATGGACATCGATATACTTCTCTCGGAGTTTGGAGATTTTAGTGACTTCTTTCAAGAGGATGAGTTAGATTTTGGTGAGGTAGGTACCCTATCATCCTCGTAGTAGTTATTTGTAGATGAAGCAAGGTTACAACATTTAGAGTGACTATGCTTGGTCTTGTATGAGAAGCTCTGTGGTAATGATGAACTCATTATGCATATGACAGCAATAATATGACTGTTAGGAATCTGTAGTACTTATAAAATATTTAATTCCGTTAAATACATCACTAGTTGTTTTCTGCAACTTAATATATTGTATTGACTTCGTTGCATTTCACGCTCCTGCAATATTGTGCATTTTTTAACAAAAGGTTGCTATTGTTGCTGCTGCTTGTTTAAGTTTCTAGATTGTAGCCAATTACTTCACTTCTGCTTTGTCAAGCTTTTAGACTGTAATCAAGGACCATTTATTGACTTACTCACATATTTCATGCGTTGAAACATGTTGCTTATGATATCACCAAAAGCTTGTGAAATAATGTGCAACTTGTTCCTTTTAACCTTCTACCCTGTCTACTAGCCATGAAATGTGGAATTCTCTGCTTGTTGGATCTAAACAATGAGCACAATGCAGAACCCTTCTTTAAATGTAAATGACATACTACCTTTTCTGGACATGCAAGTAGAAAACTGTATGACGATGATATTTGTGTTTTAGGATCACTTCTTTCTGACTTACCTGCTATAATCCTGATGTTCCATTTTATGTAGCCTCCAGGTACTGCTGAATCACATGCTTTAGTAACCCCTGCTTCAGAATATGGAGACATGCCATTCATAGATAGTCCATCCATAGCTATGGATATACCTGAACAAAGACTTTCTCCTGTTGGTTTCACATCTATGGAGGCATTTAGCCACCATACGATGTCACCTATTCAGGATGTTGCTTCTAAAGTTCAGGAGCCTCTCAAAGAAATTGCATCACCTGCAGTGTCCCAGTCCTTTGTATTATCATCTAGTAGATCTGATTTTCTCACCAGAGCTGAAGCTACACTCACGTTTGCACCAGAATATGCAGCTGTTGAAATTTCCAGTTGCGAGACGCCAGCAACACTGTTTACAAATCCCTACTTGCCCCGATCGAAAAAAAGAGGGAGTTGCGGTTTTAGCTCAAGAGTTTATTCATATGATGTCACACAAAGTTCTAAAGTTGAGTCTGCAGGAGACAAGTCTGAGAAGTCTGATAAACTAACACCAGCTAATCTTTCACGTGATGTTGGTCGATCGAGCTTATACACGCTTGTGCAAGGTAGGAAAAATGAGAGTGAAAAGAGCTTAAACAATGCAGACGAACAATCATGCAAGGGAGAAACATCAAGACCTGTTTCTGGTGAAACTTCATTTAGCTCTTCTCTGACTTTGCAAAAGAAGAGTGATAACATGCTTAATGTTGGGTATTTCCTCCTATCTATGAAGACCGCGCTTGCAACTGAAATTGAATGCATCACATTTCAGGCTGCCATGTGCAGAATAAGGCATACACTAGTGTCTCTGAGAACCAAAGCATCTGCTGAGTTAAAAAGTGCCTTGTCCAGTGCTATGCAGACAGAGAGCAGTAGTAACTCGGATCTTGTCCCCAAATATGACATGAAAAGGAAAGAAAGTATACCAGCTAGGCTGTCTAGTGACGTTGACCATGAAATGTGTGATAGGTCCCGATTGGAAAACGTGGGAGTTTGGAGGTCTGTTGTGGTACCTAAAGGGGCAAAACCCCTTGATTCTTTGTCCGCTAAAACATTTTCTGGCACAAGCCCATCTGTACAAAGACAACCTATTGTGGAACTCCTCAGTGCCATGGCTCTGCTAGTTCAGCAATCTACTTCATTTGTTGATATCGCACTTGATATGGATGATGGAGATGGTTCTTTTTTCTGGCTCTCCTTGGATGAGCAGAGGAGACGCGGATTTTCTTGTGATCCTTCTATGGTTCATGCTGGCTGTGGTGGACTATTAGGAACGTGTCATTCCAAGGATTGCGCTGGTGTTGATTTAGTTGATCCACTTTCTGCAGAGGTAAAAATCTGGTGCTCTGTTTTTCTTGCCATTTCTACTTATCCATGCATCATGTCTCCATGTCCCTTTTTGGATACAGGTTTCAGAATCATCCATGATTGGCTTGTTGCAGTCGGATATAAAATCAGCTCTTAAAACAGCGTTTGCAAACATGGATGGCCCATTATCAGTAATTGATTGGTGCAGGGGTCGAAGTAATATAGCAGAATCTGCTGCCATGGGAGATGCATACTCTTTCCATTATACTACTGGTGATATTCGAGAGACTTCAAATTCTATACCCATTGGTGGAGATGCAATGAGCCCACCCCAGTCTAGCAGTGATCGAGGTATTCCTGCTACCATATCTCTCAACTTGTCTTCAACTTATTTGTTATGTTACAAGTATAATTTTGCTAGAAGGAGCAAGTCATGATTCATCTAGAGACAATGCAGGCACTTCAGAGGAGCATCATAAGGGATATCACCGTGTTAGACCAACCATCGCCGTCCTCCCTTCGCCATCTCTTCTTGTTGGGTAGCAGACTTGTTTCCCTGAAAATATTTATTAAATGAGCTAACATTTAATTGTCTGCATGCGTTACTGATGTATGTACTGAAATTGCAGTTATCAGGATGATTGGTTAAAGACCTCTGCTAATTGCCTCAAGTTGTGGGAGAAGGCTCCTTTGGAACCTTATGCTTCGGCCAAGCCTGTAAGGCATAATCTGGCACTGTGGTGGCTTATAGCCCACTATATTTTTATTACCTTTTGATATATCAACTGCCTGAAAGCATATTCGTACTGTCATTCTGGATCCATAAAAGCAACATGTTAATAGAATTGGTAAATATTTTTTGTAATGCAAGTATTCCATATCATGAGGTCAAAGTGTGGACTTGTGACCATGAGGTCACGGGTTTGAGTTCCGGAAACAGCCTCTTGGCGAAACACACGGAAAGGCTGCGTACTAAAGATCCAAAATGGTCGGACCTTGCGCAAGCAGGAGCTACGGGCACCGGTCTGCCCTTTAAGTATTCCGTATCAGGAAATAGAACAACACAACACAACTGCAAATTGGCCCTAAGTTCTATAGCCATTCTTGAATCTAGAGTACTAAGTGTTTCTTTGTTTTGGTTACTCTGGAAAGGGTTTTACAGTTTTGGGATTCATAAATTTCTCATTTGTTCGCTTTTCAGGTTACTTACTATGCACTGTGCCCCGATATTGATTTGCTTACTTCTGCAGCGACTGATTTTTTCATGCAGCTTGGAACAAGTAAGTGTCTATAACGTTGCTTCTTCTCTATAGCTAGCAATGATCGGTGCTAATTAGCGGTAATTAATGTTGATCAGTAAGGTAGAACTCAAGTTCATCAACTTAAAATCTTGATAGCTATTGATTATTTTCTACACATATGCCTGCAAAGTGTCTATGAATCCAATGAACATCATTGGTTCACTGTGTTGGCTGTATGACAAATTGACAATGAGACATGTATAGAGTTTTAGGCCTAATGCCACCTTTCCTACCTTTGTATTTACTATTTGTGCAAGCTATACGTTTCGTTCAGAGGCAATATTTACAGCCAGTTATTATGCTTTAAGATAACACTGTACCAACTTTTATGGCTTCATGGATGCAATATAATTGATTTCTTTCTATTTGATCACAACATTGTAATAGATATAAACATCCAAAATAATATAACAATATTTTGTCATTACTGGGGTGACTTGTCAATTAGTCATAGTTTAGTAATCTCATAATCTCCATATAATTATTCTAATTCATTGTGTTTGAAAGTTTGTTCCTTACTTTTATCTATTTTGCATTCTTACAGTTTATGAAGTTTGCAAACTGGGTACTCATTCGCCACAACACAGTGGGGGGCAAATAGAACAATCTCCTGGAAAATATCAGTCTTCAGGACTTGTTCTCGTTGAGTGCCCTGATCAATTGAAGTCTAGTGGCAGCCACTCAGTTTCTATCAGTTCAGTAACTGAATACTTTCAAGCTCTTTCAAAAAGTTGGAGTGTGAGAAGTTTTTTATCATCTCTGGCAAGGATAATTAAGGATATAAAGCTTACTTTAAACATTTCAACAAATCAGAAAGAGAGCAGTAACATACCTTGCACTGTAAGTCCTTTTACTTTTTCTTCCTTCTCCACTTCTTTGATCCAAGGGACTTACAAAACAATAGCCGCATGTCTCACTTGTATTGTTCTGTGATGATACTCTGCATGGTTTATATTCATGTATTCTTCTCGTTATTTGCTCTTCTCTGATCAGTATTTCTTTTTCCTTTTCTTTTTATGAGAACCAACGCAGAGAAGCCCGCTGAAATAAATATTGTTATACATACTTGTACAAAAGGAATTGGCAAACGAGAAATACATATTAGTAGTCAACTTATTGTAGGATGTTTATTTAATCAGATATGATAATTTACTTATCATTGTTGTTTTGTATATATGATTTGTCACTTTGTAGACATGTTGCTTCTGTCATTCCCATTCTGTCCAGATACAGCTTTCCTATTTTCTTGATCCAACTGAGGCTCTTGTCATGGGATATACCATTATTTGTTTCCTCTTATGACAACTTATGTAGGATGCCATTATTATTCTGCACTTGTTACTAATAAATGCTACCATTGCAGTACACTTCACATATATCCGTTGCCAATTCTTTTGGAGATATATCTTAACTCAATTTTAAGTTTTTGGATGCAGTAATGATCCAACAGTTCATTTCTATTCACTTGTATTTACCAAAACAAAAAAAAAATCACATGCTCTGGACCTCTAATCATTCAGTTATATGCATGATGGCCTCAAGGTGGATGAATTGATATTTCTTTAATGCTTTGCCTGGAGTAGTGCTGTGCCACAAAAATAAACTTTAAGTTGGTATTTTCCCCAAAATCACAATGCTAATCTATTTTAACACCCATGGTCCATTATGTACGCAGGTAGTTTATGTGGTCTGCCCATTTCCTGAACCATCTGCAGTCCTACAGACACTGGTAGAAAGTTCTGTTGCCCTTGGGTCTATCTTATCGTCAGAGAGAGAAAGGAAATCATTCCTATATGCTCAGGTCGCCAAAGCTCTAAACAGCAGTGCTTCTGCTGATGAAGCATCAGCATCCAATGTTGTAATGCTCTCTGGGTTCAGTATACCGAAGCTTGTCTTGCAGATTGTTACTGTTGAAACTTTACTGAGACTCAATAAACCAAATGAGCTGGCTGCTTTCAAGGACATAGCTTTCACTGTGTACAATAAGGCTCGACGGATCCCGCGGTTTGTTTCCACGAGTGACATGTTCCAGTCACCTACTTATATGAGTAGGCCTCAGTCGACGATGATGCATACTGCATCTCCTGGTCCTACCCTTTGGAAAGAATGTCTAGCTCCTCGGATGTCTGGACAAACTCTCTCTAGAGAAACAGAGTTTGATGCATCCATGAGGTCAGTATCATGGGACAACTCATGGCAACCTGGCCGTGCTGTAGGATTGCCTGATCCAAGCAAAATCCCTGAATTATGCGCTCAGGATGACAGGAAGTATGCCTTTGAGCCGCTTTTCATTCTGGCAGAGCCTGGGGCTGTTGATTACAATGATACAATGGAATCTTCAAGATTTGGAGTTGATGCAAGTAGCAGCAGGGCTTACAGCTCAATTTCAGGTGGCACTGATAGTGGAGCAAACCCGCTACTTGAAGGGTCTGAGAATGACAGTGCTCCGAGTCTTCATTGCTGTTATGGCTGGACCGAGGACTGGCGATGGTTAGTATGCATCTGGACAGATTCTAGAGGAGAGTTATTAGACAGCTTAATATTTCCTTTTGGTGGTATTAGTAGCCGCCAGGACACTACAGTTCTCCAAAGCCTATTCATTCAAATTCTGCAGCAGGGTTGTCAAATAATGTCTTCTTCACCAGAGGCTAGCAATACGAGATCAAGAGATATAATAATAACCCGTATTGGAGGTTTCCTTGAACTTGAAATCCAGGGTACTAACCAATTTGATCATTAACTCTGTACTTTTCATTTGATAGGCCATAATGTGTTGTTATCTATGTGTTCATAATGTCTATGTATTGTTTATGCAGAGTGGCAAAAGGCAATATATTCTTTTGGTGGTAACGAGGTAAAGAAGTGGCCTGTGCAGCTACGGCGATCTATACCTGATGGTATTACGTCAAATTCTAATGGACCAACACTCGAGCAACAAGATATGGGCTTAATCCAGGACAGAAACATGCCTTCCTCACCAAGTACATTATACAGCCCCCATTCAAAATCTAGCTTCACGAAAGGTCAGCCAGGCAACAAAAAGCAGATCCTAGCGGAACAAACTGGAATGGACAGTTCAAGGGGTTCATTGCACTTGGTTCGTAGCATCAGTTTGGTTGCAGTTTCGCAAGATAGCTCATTGCATCTTGCATGCCAAGCGGATCTGCTGGCAACCAGACCTACTTCTGGTAAGTACTGCCTGTGTATGTTATGTTATTATATCTCCACCTACAAGTTACTTTATTTAATGTGGCGATTTTTAAAGTACATGATCATCACTAAAGAAAGGAAGACTAGGTGATATCTAATAATAGAAATTGAAGAGGAAACTCTCTTTATCAAAAAAAAATCACTAAAGAAAGGACTTCATCATATACGAATACATTACATGATTATTTGTTTTGAATCTTGATCGTGCTAAGTGTGGCAGTGAAGTAAAGGATCATGCATGCTTTTAAGGAATTCCATAGTCAAGGACAGTGTCATACTTATTTACTAATGTTCCTTTTCCCGTCTCTTCTCTTACAGGTGAAGGGAATCAAAGCAGCGGCACTGGGTCATCTAGTTACTTAGACGGGTTTGCCCCAGTCAAGTCCATCGGGTCAATGTCTGCATCATATCTTCTTGTTCCATCACCAAGTATGCGATATCTTTCCCCTGCGACATTACAGCTTCCAACGTGCCTTACATCGGAATCCCCACCACTTGCCCACCTATTGCACAGCAAAGGGACAGCAACTCCCTTGGCAATGGGTTATGTCGTCTCCAAAGCTGTCCCACCAGTAAGAAAGAATGCCGTGCAACTCACCAAGGAGGACAGCAGGCACTCGGTTCTCTCTGTTAGCATCGTCGATTACTATGGAGGCACTGTCCAAGAGAGGATGAGCAGAGGGGTTGGCAGCATGAGCAAGCAGGCTGTAAGGCATGAAACATCAGCCCGTGATTACGAAACGGACATGCACAACGTGTTGGAAGCGGTGGCTGCGGAGCTCCACTCCCTTTCGTGGATGACAGTAAGCCCGGTCTACATGGAAAGGCGCAGCGCTCTCCCCTTCCACTGTGATATGGTTCTGAGGTTGAGGAGACTTCTCCACTACGCCGATCGGCATCTCTCTCAGCCAACAGACAAGGGAGATGTTAGCTAGCTTAGAGAGGTGATTGCTAATTCACATGATTGAAACTATAGCTGTTTGTTTTACACAGGTAAAAAACAAGGGGTAGATGCCGCTTAAACCCAAGTGCCTGTCTCTGTGTATCTAGATTAGGGTAGGTAGGTGAATGGTGCGTTGATGAGCCCGGTTTTGCTCTGATAGCAAGAGTGTTAATTTCTTGGGTTGAGGATGTATGTAATAGCAATACCTCTCCCTGTAATGATGTGTAATCGTTGTAACATTGTAGAACTGGTAACTCAGTCGTATTTGTGGTTCATCTGCTTGACGTTTCATGTTGCTGCTAGCACCTTTATTGTTCGTAATTTTTTGCGTGTGAAGGCGTTGGAGATGCCCTAAGTAAGTGGCAGCTGCAGGAGCTATTGGAATCTCACACTAACTCACTGTAGCTGCTTGTGTGAATGAAGGAGGGCAGGGAGAAATCAGTTAAGATGAGAAGCTTCTCTTTTCTTTTCTTTCCAGTGCTTTTGAAAATTGGTGCCCCAAAATGCTTTTGAAAACAACACTTTTGAAGCATCGATTTTGTTTTTTTGCCACGTTTTCACGAATGTCATCTGATATTAAAATTTTACAAGCTATCAAAACATTTGTCAATGTTTACTATAAAAATTCAGATTTTTCTTTTACTTTTATCGATTTTACTGTCCACTTGAGCTCACATGAGCTTGAGCTCAGTTTAACTGCGTCCTAAGTGAGACAGTGTCTTTGTCCTTGGAGCTGGGCCGGCCAATGCTAATAGGCACTTGACAAGTTCACGGTGTCAGTGCCACTGCTAGCTAATAATGATGTACTCCCTCCATTCCTAAATATAAGCTTTTTTGAAGATCCTAATAGGGCCAACATACGGAGCAAAATGAGTTAATCCACACTCTAAAAATATGTCTATATACTTCCGTGTGTAGCTCGTATTAAAATATCTGAACGGGCTTATATTTAGAAGCGGAGAGAGTAAAAAAGAAAGAAAGATAGAAAGCAGCTCCAAGTGTTGATGGACCAACAAATGTCACACTTTGACCTCTTAGTCTCTCTGTCTTAGGATACCTTTAGTTCTGCTGCTGGCGCTGTACCTAAACCTACATGTGGCTGCCATGGAGATATGCTCTTCACACATGCGTGTGCTGTGGGCGATTATTTGTTTATGCAACTACTAGTAGATTGAAGAGTGTTTAGCATTGACTCCCCGATTGTCTATTACAACAAGTTTTGCCCAGCTCCGGCAAGGAAGGGGCAATGACGGCGGCGTGCATTCGGCTCGCTTCAGTGCTTGTAGTCGTCGCTAGGTGGTCTATGGATCTTGATGTGATTTTTATTATTTCTCGTGTTTGTTGTATTGCCATGATTGAAGATGAACGGATTGAAAGTTTTCTCGCATAAAAAGAAGAAGAGGAAGAAGAGCGTTTAGCATTGGACAGTGCCCTATGTAAAAGTTTAGCATTGCGTGCGGTATATATTTTTTGTCTCATTTTGTAAATTGGTGATAAATTCGTAATGACGTTGCAATTGTGATGTTTTTTTGTTTTATACTCGTCTGAATCTGGCTGTAAGAGCTGCCAGTAGAGCAGGATCAGACAAGAATAGAATACTTCTTCTTCTTCTTCTTCTTCTTCTTCTTCTTCTTCTTCTTCTTCTTCCCCACGTCCCTAAGAAGAAGAACCCCAGCTGCCACGGACATGGTGCAAGCCTAGAAATTGAAGCAGAGGAAGGAATACAGAGCTGAGCTTCAGTGGCGTCCCTTTTCGCCTGTGCATGCAAGTAAAACTTCCTTGCCAGCAGCTGCCTTCCTTGTAACCAAGTACCGTACACACTAGTAGTATTTCATACGTCGCTTTTGGCTAGCAGACGGACGGACAGACAGTGGGTCCATATTACTGGTTGGATGCATCTATCCTCGATTGGACTGCACTGCAGCCAAGCGAAGCTTGTTGGCATTTGCTCGACTGTGCCATGTGACCATCAGCACATATGAGCGTGTGGCTAGATATCATACAGCTCTCTTCTTGTTTGGAGCTGGAGCACTTGACAAGTTCACGGTGTCAAAGTGCCACACAAAGCGGCTCCAGCTGATGGATACATCAGTGAGCCAGCAAATGAAATGACATATTCCCTCCCTCCGTCCCATAATATAAAAACGTTTTTTGATTATATTGATATTAAAATTGCTCTTATATTATGTCTTAGATTCTCTCTGCCTTTGATCCTACTTTCCCTGCACTGCAATGCTTATAATTATGTTAACAATGAGACCTGTCCCTCGCAAAAACAAAAAAACAAAAACAATGAGACCTGTAATTTACGGACACATGAAGGAATGTGCACGTGCATGTGGCTGCCATGCACATCTGCACCGCACACATGCGTGTGTTTTGCCTGATTATTTATTTATTTATATGCAACTAGTACTAGTACTAGATTCAAGATTGGGCTAGATGCTTAAGCTGCCCCCCCTGGAGTTGCAAATGTTTCGTCTGAATCCGGCAGTAGAGTCGGATGAGACAAGAATAAGAATAGAGTACTCGATCGAACCACTACTCGTCGATCCAGCCAACAATATGACGAAATTCATTACATTTCGCACATATTTCAACTAAAGGCGAAGCTCATCCGACTCTCAAGGTATCGGACATACTTCTATTCTAAACCTAAACTAACTGATCGCCGGCGCCTGTTCCCCATCTGGCCATCAGCCTTGAGAACTGAAGCTCCGTCTTCTCCAGTTCCGCCTCGCCGCTCTCCAGCTCCGCCTTTGTAACCACCGTCTTCGGAGCCCCGGAAAGCAAAGTTGTCCACTTTCACGTAGTCGCCAAGCGACTAATCGGCCGACGATGTTCAGCCGATCAAGCTTGGCTTCAACGGGAGGGGAGGAGCGGTGGCCTTCTTGGGACTCGAGTGGCGGCGACCTACCGTCCACTACTCTTCCTCGCTGGCGGCGGGGCACGGCCTCGGCGGAGTCTGTGATGTCCCTCGCCTCGTCGTCGGTCTTGCCCCACACCTCGTCCGCTGCCTCGTCGAACTCCTTGTAGGCGGCATACAATTTTGCCTGACGCAGGCGACCTACCATGCACTACTCTTCCTCGCTGGCGGTGGTGCCCGCACGCGCGGCGGCTTCGTCGTCATGGTGGCGGGGCACGGCCTTGGCGGAGCCTGCGATGCCCCCCGCCTCATCGTCAGTCTTGCCCCACACCTCGTCCGCTACCTCATCAAACTCCTTGTAGGCGGCATACAATTTCGCC
>NC_041389.1:722786825-722795694 GCF_002162155.2 Triticum dicoccoides | reverse complement strand
TACTCTTCCTCACTGGCGGTGGTGCCCGCACGCGCGGCGGCTTCGTCGTCATGGCGGCGGGGTGCGGCCTTGGCGGAGCCTGCGATGCCCCCCGCCTCGTCGTCAGTCTTGCCCCACACCTCGTCCGCTGCCTCGTCGAACTCCTTGTAGGCGGCATACAATTTTGCCTGACGCCGGCAACCAACCATGCACTACTCTTCCTCACTGGCGGTGGTGCCCGCACGTGCGGCGGCTTCGTCGTCATGGCGGCGGGGCGCGGCCTTGGCGGAGCCTACGATGCCCCCGCCTCGTCGTCAGTCTTGCCCCACACCTCGTCCGCTGCCTCGTCGAACTCCTTGTAGGCGGCATACAGTTCCGCCTGACGCCTGCGGTACCGCCAGCGGGCGAGGCAGATCTCGCGGGTGGAGCGGTAGGGCTCGAGCAGCGTTGCCTACTCCGCCATGTCCGCGTCCGACACGATCTCCCTGCCGGCGTTGAGATGCTCCTCCGCCTGCTGGTGCTCCTGAAGGACAAGATGGCAACGGGGACGAAACCCACAGGGTTTTGCTTGCCCAAATCCATCGCCACGAGAAAATCGCAAACTCGTCCCACCCATCAATGTGCGCGGGGTTAAAAAATTTGCGCGTCCCCTAAACCCGTCGGGTTTTCTAAACCCACAGGGAATCCGTCCCCACGAGCAGTCAATGAAAACAACAATATTTGAAAGAAAACTAGAAGCATATTACAACATCAGGTGACGATTGGGGACCTAGGTTTAGGTTTAGATGTTGTGTTGTGCGGGAGAGAGAAGCCTGAAGAGCGAGCTACACTACAACGACTGAGCGAGGGGTTAGTTTGTACTCTAGGGCCTCGACACCGTTGGGCTCGGCCACTCGGGCGTTGTGGCTTTGGGCCACTTGATTCAAGATGGATCAATGTGCGCGGGGTTAAATTTTTGCTCATTGAAAACGCATTTCAATGTGCGCGGGGTTAAATTTTTGCCCGTCCCCTAAACCCGTCGGGTTTTCTAAACCCACAGGGAATCCGTCCCCACAAGCAGTCAATGAAAACAACAATATTTGAAAGAAAACTTTATTACAACATCAGGCGACGATTGGGGACCTAGGTTTAGGTTTAGATGTTGTGTTGTGCGGGAGAGAGAAGCCTGAAGAGCGAGCTACACTACAACGACTGAGCGAGGGGTTAGTTTGTACTCTAGGGCCTCGACACCATTGGGCTCGGCCACTCGGGCGTTGTGGCTTTGGGCCACCTGAGTCAAGATGGATCAGTGCATGCTAAAAACGTATTTTTATGGGTATTGTCGGGTTTAGGGTTCGGGTAGTGCTCAAACGGGTTTAACCCCGTGGAATATGCCGGGTTTTATAGTGTACCCATGAGCTCGCCCCGCTGGGATAGAAAGTCACCCATCCCCGTCCTCTAATAGGGTAAAACCCGCGGGGACGCGGGTTTCGGGGCCCCATTGCCATCTTGACTTGGAGGAGTTGGAGGTTGTAGGCGGCGTCGACCTGCACCTCCTAAGACTGCTCCTCACGCACCATGTCCATGTAATGGACACGGGCCTCGCCGATGGTCATGGTGCAATGCACCGGCAAGGGTGGCGCCGGCTCATCCTCGACCGCGTCGTCCATTGGGACGTTGTAATTAAGCCTTTGGCTGCCTTCCGGCCTACCAGCCAGCAACGGCGGCCATCTCATTCTTCTGCTCTGGTGATAGTCCGTCCCAGAGAGCTTTGGCGCGCGAGGAGGCTGATACGTCCATTTTGCATCATGCTTTTATATCAATATTTATTGCATTATGGGCTGTTATTACACATTATATCTTAATACTTATGGCTATTCTCTCTTATTTTACAAGGTTTACCATGAAGAGGGGGGATGCCGGCAGCTGGAATTCTGGCTGGAAGAGGAGCAAACGTTGGAAACCTATTCTGCACAACTCCAAAAGTCCTGAAACTCCACAAAACAACCTTTTGGAATTAATAAGAATTTCTGAGCGAAAGAAATAGGCCAGGGGGCCCACACCCTGTCCAGGAGACAGGGGGGCGCCCCTTATAGGGCGCGCCCCTATCTCATGGGCCCCTTGGTGGGCCTCCGGCGTCCATCTTCTGCTATATCATCACGTTTACCCTGGAAAAAATCGTGGGCAAGCTTACGGGACGAAACTCCGCCGCCACGAGGCGGAACCTTGGCGGAATCAATCTAGGGCTCTAGCGGAGCTGTTCTGCCGGGGACACTTCCCTCCGGGAGGGGGAAATCATCACCAACGTCATCACCAACGATCCTCTCATCGGGAGGGGGTCAATCTCCATCAACATCTTCACCAGCACCATCTCATCTCAAACCCTAGTTCATCTCTTGTATCCAATCTTGTATCAAAACCACAAATTGGTACCTGTGGGTTGCTAGTAGTGTTGATTACTCCTTGTAGTTGATACTAATTGGTTTACTTGGTGGAAAGATCATATGTTCAGATCCTTATGTCTAATGCTGTGGTTAGGTTTACCTTAATACTTCTTTTTGTAGTTGCGGATGCTTGCAATAGGGGTTAATCATAAGTGGGATGCTTGTCCAAGTTAGGGCAGTACCCAAGTACCGGTCCACCCACATATCAAATTATCAAAGTACCGAACGCGAATCATTTGAGCGTGATGAAAACTAGCTTGACGATAATTCCCAATGTGTCCTCGGGAGCTATTTTATCGTTATTAGAAATTGTCCAGGCTTATCCTTTTCTACATAAAGGATTGGGCCACCTTTCTGCATTTTATTTACTTTATTTACTTTTTGCTCATTACTATTTATCTTATCACAAAACTATCTGTTACCTACAATTTCAGTGCTTGCAGAGAAAACCTTACTGCAAACCGCTTATCATTTCCTTCTGCTCCTCGTTGGGTTCGACACTCTTACTTATCAAAAGGACTACGATAGATCCCCTACACTTGTGGGTCATCAAGACTCTTTTCTGGCGCCGTTGCCGGGGAGTGTAGCGCTTTTGGTGAGTGGAACTTGGTAAGGAAACATTTATATAGTGTGCTGAAATTTTCTGTTACCTGTCACTATGGAAACTAATCCTTTGAGGGGCTTGTTTGGGGTATCTTCACCCCAACCAGAAGAGAAAAGAGTTGCTCCTCAACCTACTGAACTTGATGAAAATATTTACTTTGAGATTCCTTCGGGTATGATATAGAAACTGCTAGCTAATCCATTTGCAGGAGATGGAACATTGCATCCCGATTTACACCTTATCTTTGTGGATTATTTAAGCTTGCAGGTATTCCCGATGATGTTGTCAAAAGAAAGGTCTTCCCTTTATCTTTGAAGGGAGATGCAATGACATGGTATAGGCTATGTGATTGTACAAGATCTTGGAATTATAAGCGATTGAAGTTGGAATTTCACCAGAAGTTCTATCCTATGCATCTTGTTCATCGTGATCATAATTACATATATAATTTCTGGCCTCGCGAAGGAGAAAGCATCGCTCAAGCTTGGGGGAGGCTTAAGTCAATGTTATATTCATGCCCCAATCATGAGCTTTCTCGGGAAATGATTATTCAGAATTTCTATGCTCGGCTTTCTCTTGATAATCGCAACCTGCTCGATACTTCCTGTGCTGGCTCTTATATGCTGAAGACTATTGATTTCAAATGGGACTTATTGGAAAGAATTAAACGCAACTCTGAAGATTGGGGTTCCGACGATGGTAAGGAGTCAGGTATGACACCTAAGTTCAATTGTGTTAAATCTTTTATGGATACCGATGTTTTTCGTGGATTTAGCGCTAAATATGGACTTGACTCTGAGATAGTAGCTACTTTTTGTGAATCTTTTGCTACTCACGTTGATCTCCCTAAGGAGAAGTGGTTCAAATATAATCCTCCTATTGAAGTGAAAGTAGTTGCACCTATTACAGTCGAAGAAAAGATTATTACCTATAGTGATCCTATTGTTCCTACCGCTTATGTTGAAAAACCTCCTTTTCCTGTTAGGATAAAGGATCATGCTAAAGCTTCGACTGTTGTTTGTAAGAGTAATACTAGGACTTATACACCTCTTGAGCAAATTAATGTTGAACCTAGTATTGCTATGGTTAAAGATCTCTTGGATGAGGACTTAGATGGGCATGTTATTTCTTTCTGTGGTGAGACTGCTAATATTGCTAGACCTGATACTAAGACACGTAGACCTGTCGTAGGCACGCCTGTTATTTCTGTTAAAATAGGAGATCATTATTACCATGGCTTATGTGACATGGGTGCCAGTTCTAGTGCGATACCTTATGATCTTTATAAAGAAATTATGCACGACATTGCACCCGTTGAGTTAGAAGACATTGATGTTACTATTAAGCTTGCTAATAGGGATACCATTAAACCTATTGGGATTGTTAGAGATGTTGAAGTTTTGTGTGGGAAGGTTAAATACCCTGCTGATTTACTTGTTCTTGCTTCCCCACAAGATGCCTTTTGTCCCTTTATATTTGGTAGGCCCTTCTTGAATACTGCTAGTGCTAAGATTAATTGTGAAAGGAATACTGTCACTGTCGGCATAGATGGTATGTCTCATGAGTTTAATTTTGCCAAGTTTAGTAGATAACCTCGTGAAAGGGAACTACCTTGTAAGGATGAGATTATTGGTCTTGCTTCCATTGTTGTTCCTCCAACTGATCCTTTAGAACAATATTTGCTAGACCATGAAAACGATATGTTTATGAAGGAAAGGGAAGAAATAGATGAAGTGTTCCTTAAACAGGAGCCTATGCTGAAACATAACCTTCCCGTTGAAATTCTTGGGGATCCCCCTCCACCCAAGGGTGATCCCGTGTTTGAACTCAAACCATTACCTGATAATCTTAAGTATGCTTATCTTGATGAAAAAGAAATATATCCTGTTATTATTAGTGCTAACCTTTTAGAGAAAGAAGAAGAAAGATCATTGAAAACTCTGAAGAAGCACCGTGCAGCTATTGGATATATTCTGGATGATCTTAAGGGCATTAGTCCCACATTATGTCAACACAAGATTTCAGTGGAGAAAGATGCCAAACCAGTTAGAGATCCTCAAAGACGATTAAATCCCAAGATGAAGGAAGTGGTAAGAAAGGAGATAATAAAGCTCCTTGAGGCAGGTATTATTTATCCCGTTGCTGATAGTGAATGGGTAAGCCCTGTCCATTGTGTCCCTAAGAAGGGAGGTATTACCGTCGTTCCTAATGATAAAGATGAATTGTTCCCGCAAAGAATTATTACAGGTTATAGGATGGTAATTGATTTCCGTAAGTTAAATAAAGCTACTAAGAAAGATCATTACCCTTTACCTTTTATTGATCAAATGCTAGAAAGGCTATCTAAACACACACATTTTTGCTTTCTAGATGGTTATTCTGGTTTCTCTCAGATACCTGTGTCAGCGAAGGATCAATCTAAAACTACCTTTACTTGCCCTTTTGGTACTTTTGCTTATAGACGTATGCCTTTTGGTTTATGTAATGCACCTTCTACCTTTCAAAGATGCATGATGGCTATATTCTCTGATTTTTGTGAAAAGATTTGTGAGGTATTCATGGATGACTTCTCCGTCTATGGATCCTCCTTTGATGATTGTTTGAGCAACCTTGATCGAGTTTTGCAGAGATGCGAAGACACTAGTCTCGTCCTGAATTGGGAAAAGTGTCACTTTATGGTTAATGAAGGCATTGTCTTGGGGCACAAGATCTCTGAGAGAGGTATTGAAGTTGATAAAGCCAAAGTTGATGGTATTGAAAAGATGCCATGTCCCAAGGACATAAAAGGTATAAGAAGTTTCCTCGGTCATGCCGGTTTTTATAGGAGGTTCATTAAGGACTTTTCTAAAATCTCTAGGCCTCTGACTAATTTATTGCAAAAAGATGTTACTTTTGTCTTTGATGATGATTGTGTAGAAGCTTTTGAAACACGTAAGAAAGCTTTGATCACTGCACCTATTGTTCAGCCACCTGATTGGAATTTACCTTTTGAAATTATGTGCGATGCTAGTGATAATGCTGTAGGTGATGTTCTTGGGCAAAGAGTTGATAAGAAATTGAATGTTATCTAGTATGCTAGTAAGACTCTTGATACTGCCCAGAGAAATTATGCTACTACTGAAAAAGAGTTCTTAGCAGTTGTGTTTGCATGTGATAAGTTTAGACCTTATATTGTTGATTCCAAAGTTACTATTCACACTGATCATGTTGCTATTAAATATCTTATGGAAAAGAAAGATGCTAAGCCTAGACTCATTAGATGGGTTCTCTTGCTCCAAGAATTTGACTTGCATATTATTGATAGAAAGGGAGATGAGAACCCCGTTGCAGATAACTTGTCTAGGTTAGAGAATGTTCTTGATGACCCACTGCCTATTAATGATAGCTTCCCTGATGAACAATTAGCGGTCGTCAATGCTTCTCGTACTGCTCCTTGGTATGCTGATTATGCTAATTACATTGTTGCTAAATTTATACCGCCTAGTTTCACATACCAGCAAAAGAAAAGGTTCTTTTATGATTTAAGACATTACTTCTGGGATGATCCACACATTTATAAAGGAGTAGATGGTGTTATTAGACGTTGTGTGCCTGAGCATGAACAGGAACAGATTCTACGTAAGTGTCACTCTGAATCTTATGGAGGACACCACGGTGGAGATAGAACTGCACACAAGGTACTACAATCTGGTTTTTATTTGCCTACTCTTTTCAAAGATGCTCATAAGTTTGTCTTATCCTGTGATGAATGTCAAAGAATAGGTAACATTAGTAGACGACAAGAAATGCCTATGAATTACTCTCTTGTTATTGAACCGTTTGATGTTTGGGGCTTTGATTATATGGGACCTTTTCCTGCCTCTAATGGTTATACACATATCTTAGTTGCTGTTGATTACGTTACTAAGTGGGTAGAAGCTATTCCAACTAGCAGTGCTGATCATAACACTTCTATTAAAATGCTTAAAGAAGTTATTTTTCCGAGGTTTGGAGTCCCTAGATATCTTATGACTGATGGTGGTTCACATTTTATTCATGGCGCTTTCCGTAATATGCTTGCTAATTATGATGTCAATCATAGAATCGCATCTCCTTATCATCCGCAGTCTAGTGGTCAAGTAGAGTTGAGAAATAGAGAGCTCAAATTAATTTTGCAAAATACTGTGAATAGATCTAGAAAGAATTGGTCCAAAAAACTTGATGATGCATTATGGGCCTATAGAACTGCATACAAAAATCCTATGGGTATGTCTCCTTATAAGATGGTTTATGGAAAAACATGTCATTTACCTCTTGAACTTGAACATAAAGCATATTGGGCTATTAAAGAGCTCAATTATGACTTCAAACTTGCCGGTGAGAAGAGGTTATTTGATATTAGCTCACTTGATGAATGGAGAACCCAAGCATATGAGAATGCCAAGCTTTTGAAAGAAAAAGTCAAACACTGGCATGATAAGAGGATACAAAAGCGTGAGTTTAACGTAGGAGATTATGTGTTATTATTCAACTCTCGCTTAAGATTTTTTGCAGGAAAAATTCTCTCAAAATGGGAAGGTCCCTACGTTATCGAGGAGGTCTATCGTTCTGGTGCTATAAAAATCAACAACTTCGAAGGCACGAATCCGAGGGTGGTAAACGGTCAAAGAATTAAACACTATATTTCAGGTAATCCTATCAATGTTGAAACTAATAGTATTTAAACCGTAACCCCTGAGGAATACATAAGGGACACTTTCCAGAATGTCCCAGACTCCGAAAAGGCATAGGTATGTGGTACGGTAAGTAAACTGACTCCAAAACAACTCCAATGGCAATTTTTATCAGTTTTGGATTATTTAAGAATTTTAGGAAGAAAGAAGTAGTCCAAAAGAGACACAAGGCTCCCACGAGAGTGGAGGGCGCGCCCCCCCTATAGGGCGCGCCCCCTGTCTCGTGGGCACCTCGTGTGCCTCCCGGACTCCGTTTTCTTGTATGTTACGTATTTTGGTCGGTAAAAATTCATTATATATACTCCAGAAGGTTTTGACCACAGTATCAGGCAAATATCCTTTGTTCTCATTTCGAGCTGTTTCTGTTTCAGATCTAGAGCACCATGGCGTCTCCAAGCGCTCCCAAGGACAAGGTTTTTGAGAGGGTTATCAACCCCTATCTCGCGGAGGTGCTGCAACACCCTCAAACCATTGAGATGTGTGAGGGGGTGCTGCACATCCACGATGTGGAGGGACCAAGGCGTACCGGAAGCGTGGTGACAAAGCTCGAAGCCATGGAGCAGGAAGTTTTCAAGTGTCAAGGGATGGTGGAGCATGGACTCAACGCCAACCAGATGATGATCACGGAGTTCATCAAAAATCACAAACTAGATGCTAAAGTCATTGGGGAGACCATCTTCAAGCTTCAAGAGAAAATCAAGCACCTCTAGGCCCAAATCTATGACCTGTAAAACCAGAACTGTGAGTATGAATATAGATTCAAACGAATGAGTTTGGCTGTAGATTTAAGGATCCCGGAGACTCGATCATCCTTTTATGATGGAGAACCTATGCCTTGGAAGACGAACAACAAGCCTACATCATCAACAACTCCTACTTCACCACCTCCGAGGAAATAATCACATGGGTATGGGCACTCCACTACAAATAAAAGACACATCCGTGACATTTTGGGCCGAACAAATTTTTTTCTGTCATACATATGACACTTCTATGACGATAATTGTGACAAAACCCGGTATCATCATAGATGTGGCGGGCTCCTACTTCTATGACAAAAAATCATGACAGAAAATGGGCTTTTCGTCCTGGGCAGGCCGGAGACGCAGCTGCATGACATTCTTTGGGCCGTCCATGATGGAAAAAACCGT
>NC_041389.1:722776205-722786238 GCF_002162155.2 Triticum dicoccoides | reverse complement strand
ATGAACAGTGAGCGGTGGCGTTGCCTCTGGATGAACATGACCCCGTGGTGTGGAGGGCTGGATGAATAGTAGATGGTGGAGGGGTGCCCGTGGAGGGGTGGTTGAACAGGACCCCGTGGTGTGGAGGGATGGATGAACAGTAGACGGTGGAGGGCTGGATGAACAGTAGATGGTGGAGAGGTGGTTGAACAGTAGCCGGTGGAGTAGCGCGCGGTGGAGGCTGGATGAACAGGAGCCCGTGGAGGCTGGAGGAGGTCGACGGTAGCCCGTGGAGGCTGGAGGAGGTCGACGGTGGAGATGAACAGTATCACGTGGAGTCCCGTTTTGCGGTACGCCACACCCCTCCCGATGAACAGGACCCCCGTTTCGACCGTAGCGCTCCAACACAAGTCCGTTTCGTCCGTTTTGCGGTACGCCACACCCCTCCCGATCAACAGGACCCCCGTTTCGACCGTAGGAGGTCCGTTTCATCCGTTTGCGGTACGCCACACCCCTCATGATCAACAGGAACCCCGTTTCGACTGTAGGATGTCTGTTTCCTCCGTTTTGTGGTCCGCCACACCCCTCCCGATCAACATGACCCGTTCCGAACGTAGGAGGTCCGTTTCCTCCGTTGTGCGATACGCCAGGCCTCATTTCCGTCGCCTGTTCCGTCCAAGCCGGTTGGCTCCCACGCGTTCCGTTGCCTCCCGATGAACACGACGCATTCCGTTGCCTCCCCATGAACACGACGCATTCCGTTGCCTCCCCATGAGCACGACGACGATGCTGTTTCTCCGTTTCGACCTAGCCATGTACACAAGCCCTGGCCGTATGTATGCACGAGTAGGCGTTCGAGACCCTGCCCGTATGTACGTACGTGGCCGTATTTTCTTTCTTGCACCCTCGCCGCTGTACGTACGTATACATGCTACGCGCGCGCCTCTACTACAACACGTGCGCGCCTCTACAATGACCAGTATGTACGTACACGTTCGCGACCAGAATGACAACGCTACGTACGCTTCGACCAGGTGGGTCCTGACTGTCAGGCACTTCCTTGCCTGCGAAGATGTAGCTGGTGGGTCCCAACAGTCAGGGGGTGAATCGTTTTTTTGCCCGGACGCACTTCCTTGTGTGCGAAGATGTAGCTGGTGGGTCCCAGTAGTCAGGGGGGCGAATCGTTTTTTTTGCCCGGACGCACTTCCTTGCGTGCGAAGGTGTCACTGGTGGGTCCCAGCGGTCAGGGGGGCGAATCATTTTGTTTTTTTGCCCGGACGCACTTCCTTGCGTGCGAAGATGTAGCTGGTGGGTCCCAGTAGTCAGGGGGAAATGCTTTTTTCGCGAAATGCAGTGGCCTGTCCGGTGGGTCCCAGCTGTCAGGTGGAGGAATCATTATTTTCCCCGTAATAAGGAGGCACTTCCTTGCTGCGGCTGTGGACCCAGCTGTCAGCCTCTCCACGTACAGTCCACATCCGATGGAAGTCATTCCTTGACCACGTTGACCACGCCGTGCCGAGAGCACCAGGGCGGTGGACGACGACGAGGCCTAGGAAGGGGACGACGGGGAGCAGGGGAAGACACGACAGTGGAAGCCCGCGCGGAGAGGAGTACGAGGGTTCACTGGTTCGGCTGCGGTGTGAGGCTACCATCACCGCAGGGCCTGGCCAACGGTGGGAATAGTAGGGGGCGGTGAGGCCTCCGTGGCAGCACAGCCGGCCACGGGAGGCAGGAGCATGCAGCATGACCGGCGCTGCTTTGGGCGGCTGGAGCAAGAAGACCAGAGGTTGAAGAAGCACTACGGCCGTTGGATGGACATTGTACGGTCACTGGAGCTAGAATCGTTCATATTGACTAAAGTTGACAAAGGCCCCCGTCCCAGTCAACTTAGTAGGCCCACAAGTCAGCCTCCCACCATGGTGGGTCCCAGCTAGCAAGGGGAGTATTCATTTTTTTGTGCGTAATAAGGAGGCACTTCCTGTGGATCCGAGCTGACAGCGCGGGGAACGTTTTTTTCGCAAAATACGCTGGCCCATCCGGTGGGTCCCAGCAGTCAGGGGGAAACGTTTTTTTTTCACGAAATAAGGTGGCCTGTCCGGTGGGTCGCTGCTGTCAGGTGGAGGAATAATTATTTTGCACGTAATACGGAGGCACTTCCTTGCGGCCGCCTGGACCCAGCTGTCAGCCTCTCCATGTACAGTACTCTTCCGATGGAAGTCGGTCGTTGACCACGTTGACCACGCCGCGCCGAGAGAACCAGGGCGGTGGTCTGGACGACAGCGAGGCCTAGGAAGGGGATGACATGGAGCCGGGGAAGACGCAACAGTGGTAGCCCGCACGGAGAGGAGTACGAGGGTTCACTGGTTTGGCTGCGGTGTGAGGCTGCCATCACCGCAGAATAACAGGGGGTGTGGGTGAGTAGAGGGATACCCTGGGCCAGCGGTGGGAGTAGTAGGGGGTGGTGAGGCCTCCGCGGCATCGCAGTCGACCACGAGAGGCAGGAGCACGCGACACGACCGACGCTGCTTTGGGCGGCTGGAGCAAGAAGACCAGAGGTTGAAGAAGCACTATGGCCGTTGGATGGACATCGTACGGTCACTAGAGCTAGAATCGTTCATATTGACTAAGTTGACAAAGCCCTCCGTCCCCGTCGACTTAGCTGGCCCACAAGTCATCCTCCCACTATGATGGGTCCCATCTAGCAGGGTGGGTATTCATTTTTTTGTGCGTAATAAGGAGGCACTTCCTTGCGTGCGAAGATATAGCTGGTGGGTCCGACATGTCAGCGGGGGGAACATTTTTTTTGCGAAATACAGAGGCCCTTCCGGTGGGTCCCAGCTGTTAGGTGGAGGAATCATTATTTTGCGCATATAGTCCATGGCCGATGGATGTCGTTCTTGACCACGTTGACCAGGCCGCGCCGAGAGCACCATGGCGGTGGACGACGACGAGGCCTAGGAAGGGAACGACACAGAGCCGGGGAAGACTCGGCAATGGTTGCCCACGCGGTGCGGAGTACGAGGGTTTACTGGTCCGGCTGCCGTCGCCGGAAAATAACAGGCGGTGTGGGTGAGTAGAGGAATGGCCTGGCCAGCAATGAAGTAGGGTGGGGTGGTGCGGCCTATGCGGCAGCACAGCCGGCCACGGGAGGCGGGAGCAGGCAGTCCCACCGGAGCTGGTTTGGGCGGCTGGAGCAAGAAGATCAGATATTGAAGAAGCAGCATGGCCGTTGGATTAACATCCAACGGTCACTGCTGCTAGAATCATTTGTGGACTAAGTTGACAAAGCCAAACTACACGTCAACCTAGTAGACCCACAAGTCAGCCTCCAAATCTGTCCCAAACAGCATACAGCCCGAAATTTCTAGCCAGATTCAAATTAATTTTAAATCTAAATATACCTTAATTTAATTTCAATGAAATTTTACCCGCACAAAAACAATAAAATTTAAAATATCAAAATCTGAAAGAAAACAGTATTTGGGAACTAATTGCCTGTTTGCTATATTTTTTTCATTTTATAGCCCATTTATTATTACTTATAGCCCATATCTTATTACTTATAGCCCATTTCTTATTACTTATAGCCCATTTTCTGGGCAAAATGCATCCCTCCTCGTCTTGAAAGATTTCCGGCCCAACAGGGCGTAGAAAAGCAAGTAGGCCTATGTTGGTTATTCTGCAAAAAACAAAATAGCTGGCTAGCCATTTTTCAGAAAGGAAAAAAACAAACTGGGCTGGTCATGTGCTAAACATATGAAATAAAAGCCTGGGCTAGACGGGCCACGGGTCCCGCACAACCCAGTTGATACCCTTCTCCGTCCCGAAAAAACAAAATTACTGCGTGCGCTGCTGGGTCCCTACTGTCATCCTCACCACGTACACTCATCTCCTTATTACTCTTGGTTGTTGACCATGTTGACAACACCGGAGGGCGGCGCCGCGGCGAGCAAACCAAGTCGGAGGACGATGGTGAGGCCTCGGACGGGAACGAACAGGAGCCGGGGAAGATCATAGCCAGCCGTGGGAGGCGGGAGCAGGCGGTCCCGCTGGCGCTGGTTTGGCTTTGGCGGCTCGAGGAAGAAGAGACTGACGAAACGCGACAGACATTGAATGTCAATCGAACGGTCAAGGTTGGCACAATTGTTTTTTGACTAAGCGGAGACCAAGTAGCATACTTTTTTATATATAGGAAGAAAACTGCAAGGAAAATGCGTTCGTCTGCTGTCCTCCTCACAGGGAACGTTCGCCACATAAGTGACTAGCACCCTTGGTTTTCAACCGAGAGTTCTTGGGTACGAGTCCGAGGAACTCTCAATTTTGTCCTCCTTCCTTCCTCGCAAAAAAAGGGAAAGAAAATCGAAGACTTGGGAAGGCGTACGGAACAAGCTAGTGTACCAGTAAAGAGACGTTGCCAAGTTTTAGAAAAAAGAAAGACGTGCTCCTGTAGTCAGTTCGAATCCAAACCTAGACTATGACTATATATGGTGCTATGCTACTCTGCAAGTAATGAAACTGACATATCCAACGTTCGCTTCTCCTCTTCTCTACTTACTCTGCCTAGCATCAGAAGCTCTGGCCGCAGCAACCATGTTCGCTGGCTGCTCGTCCACCTGCTCTTCAGCAGGCAACAACCAGATATGCGCCAAGTCGCCACCCGTACCATCGCCTATGGGTCTCATCAAACCCCCGCTGGCACGCGCACCGCAGCCGATTGCTCATCGCAACCCGCTGTCGTTGGTGTGGTGCCACTGCTGCAAATCATGCAGAGTCATCCGTCGCGTCTCAACCACAATCCACAACCCTGGCCGAGTCTTCTACAAATGCCCGAATCATGGGGTAATAATATGTTTAAGTGTTGTTCTGCTGCTTTCAGTTGCTGATTTTTTTAATAGTTTGGTTGATGATCTTCCAATTTGATTCATGCAGAAAAGGGAAGATTCGTGTGATTTGTATTTCTGGGAAGTTGCTGATGTGGGGGAATGCAACTACGCTGATTATTTGGTTAGCCGAGGAATCCCAATACCAGCAGGTTGGGGTGTTGGACAAGTAACTGAAGGAACGACAGAAGAGGAAGATGCAGAGCAGAAGGTTAAAGATGCAGTTCCTCTGATCATGGCCAAACAATAGTTGCTGAACGGCCTTGACAGCAATGAGGAGATGAAAGAGCTTGTGAAGATAATGGGAAAAATCGATGTGCTCTGTAGGATGATTGTCTCTTTATTTGCAGTGTATGTAGCACTCGTGATGTATTCAGTGGCTACAACATGAGCACTTTGCTGAAACTAGTAATGAATGAAACCTGTGTAGCAGGCTGGGCATAGTGTTGTGAACATCTAATGATTTCTATTAACAGAAATCAGGGGGTATCCCCTTTTGCTCATATAAATAAATAAATAGCAGAGGCCCTGTCGGGTCAGCTTTGTTCTCATTCGAAGACGTCGAGCAAATTGCAGTCCAACATCAAACTATGTCATCAAATTCAAGTTTCATAGCCAAATATGAGTACAACTAAACAACAATGTCATCATGTTTTAGTTATCATACAATCACCAAACACAAATCAGCATACATAACAAGTGATGTTCTCACAACAAAATACTAAACAACATGTTCATCAGGTTTCAGTTGTCATATCAAACACAATTTCACATAGTAGATAAAAAACGTTTTCTGACAGGTAAATATGACAAAAGCAATGTAATCATCATCTGCAGCAGCAGCGTCAACATCTTCGCCATGTGTATCTGTCTGAATCGTAATTCCCCATGGTGTCATCTTCTTCTTCGTCCTCAACGTCCTCGAATGTTGGCTTCTTCTTGATCAACTCTTGTATGTCCACATCACGAAGACAATCTTTTCACCGGCGTCATTGACATGATGGTTCTCAAAGATATTAGGAACACCTGTGTTATCTTGTACATCAGGAGCAGTGTAAGCATCATCTTGTTGTGCAACTTCATTAAACGAATTCCTGTGCTCAAACCTCTGCAGTACTCTCCAGTCATCGCTACGTGCAAATGTGTCTTCCAAGAAAAATATCTGTGTTGCTTGATTTGCCAAAATAAAAGGCTCGTTGGTCTGGTACGCCGCCTTGACATTGATGGATTTGAAATAATCATCAGCTCTGGGTTTTGCGATCCTGGAAAACAGGTTATACCAACGACAGCACAACAGAACCACACACCAATGATCCTCAGAACTGGAGATATACTGCAACTGAACAATGTCTGTTATGTTAGCATACATTTCAGTTGTCTCTTTGTCATACATATCCGTGCTCATGATGGCACTGTTTTGTGTCTTCCTGCCTTCGTCTCGTGCAAGGGTGTTGTAGCGCACATCTCCAACAACACAAGATTCATAATGTCTTACCCGAGTATCAGGACCCATTGCTAGTGAGTAAAGGGCATCATCAACTGCTTGCCCATACTCCCGCATCTTCTTAACCTATGGTTAGAAAATAGACAAGTTGATCATCTTATGTACTCAATATATTAAAAAAACTGACAGTGCACTTCAAAAGCTTACATGGTTTTTGAACCATTTCGCAAATCCCGCCATAACTAGTTTGTCAATGTTTCTTGGATTTTGTGACAGTAACTCCTCTTTGTAGATGCTGCACAACATAGTGATCACGTCAAACATCTAAATATATAAGAATGTGCTGCAAGTTTAGTAGATTACGATGTATAAGCTGCAGTACTGCACTTACTTGATATAAGGTAGTATCTCAGGACAGTTATTCAACACATACCAAACCATTTTGTCCAAATCTTTAGGTTTGTCCTCTTGTCAACTCTTCCCTGTAACTCGAACAGAATAATCGAAAACATTGAGCCCGGGATTGTCTTCACCCACCTCTTTGCTAAGCCGATCAGTTGTTTCAATGTATTTTGAGCAGAATGTCAATGCTTCTGTAGCAATGTAGGCCTCTGCAATGGAACCCTCGGGTCTAGCTCTGTTCCTAACATAGCCCTTGAAAGTGCCTAGCCGCCTTTCAATAGGGTACATCCAGCCATACTGTACTGGACCTCTAAGTAGTGCCTCATCAGGTAGATGAACAACCAAATGCACCATCACATCAAAGAGGGCTGGAGGATATATCTTCTCAAGGTCGCATAGGATAGTTGGTATCTTGTCTCTAAGACGCTCCAAAGCATCTATCCTGATATTTCTACTCTAGAGTTCCCTGAAGAATTGTCCCAACTCTGCAACTGCTCTGTATAAGTTAGGGCGGCCCAATCCTCTAAGGATAACAGGTAAAACCCTTTGAAGCAGGACGTGGCAGTCATGAGTTTTCAACCCTTGTACCTCGTTTCCATCTGCACTGACTCTCCTTTCAGGGTTGGAAGCAAATCCATGTGGGAATGTCGCACGTGACAGGACCTCGCAGAATTCTTTTCTTTTTACCTTGTCCAAGACGTACACAGCCGGTGCCATATCCCGTGGTTTACCTTCATCTTGCACCTGCAAATCCTTTCTGATACCCAGGTGTGTCAAATCAATCCTAGATTTTGAGGTATCTTTCGTCTTGCTTTCAATGTTAAGAAGTGTGCCGATAATGCTGTCACATATATTTTTCTCGATGTGCATCACATCAAGATTATGCCGCAGATCCAAATCTTTCCAATACTCCAAGTCCTACAAAGTGGACCTGCTGGTAAACAATAATCTCTCTTCTACCGTGCCATGCTTCCTTTTCCCGCTACCATTACTAGGATGGTTTCTTGGTGTAATATGCCTGATCTTCTCTAATTCCGCTTGCAACTCATCGGCGGTGAGCCTCTTTGGCGCATCACGGTTTTCATGCTTTGCATTGAACACATGTCTTCGGTATTTTCTAGGATGCGGCTTGTCCTTGGCAAGGAAATGGCGGTGTCCAATGTAACAGATCTTGCTAAGTATTGCGTATGACAGCGGATTCCTGTCACAGCGAACACATGCATTGTAACCATGTGTCGTTCGCCCTGACATAGTGCCCAAAGCCGGATAATCATGGATGCACCAAATTACAACTGCACGCAGAAAGAAATCAGCTGGTGGGCTGCTATATAGGTCTCGAGTGAGAACACCCTTCCATAGCTGTTGAAGTTCCTCCACAAGAGGCTCCATGAACAAATCAAAATCCTTTCCAGGACTTTTTGGACCTGGGATGAGCAAGGCCATCATGTAGTTTGATTCTTTGGTTCAGACATTTGGAGGCATGTTGTAAGGGATAACAAGCACTGGCCACATGCTATATGTGGCGCTCTGGTGGCCAAATGGGTTAAATCCATCTGAAGCTAAGACAAGTCTAATGTTTCTCGGGTCAGCAGCAAACTCTTTGTGTTTATCATTGAAGCTTTTCCACTCACTACCATGAGATGGATGGCTCATTACATTCTGATCTCTGTACTCATGGTTCCTAGAATGCCATAGTACATCCTCTCTTGTTTCAGCATCATGAAACAACCTCTGCAATCTTGGTGTAATTGGAAAATGTCTCAGAACATTATAAGGAACCCTCTTCACAGCATCGCCATCTTTCCATCTTGATGATTTGCATTTCGGGCATTCACTTAAGTTGGCATAATCCTTCCGGAACAGAACACAATTATTCTTACAAACATGGATCATATCATATCCAATTCCAACTGCATGAAGGAAATTCTTCATTTTACTGTAGGTGTGTGGCAGCTCAGACGCATCTGGGAAAGATTTGTGGAAAGCAGCCAACAATGCATCGAATGATTTGTTGGTCATCCGCTCAGATGTCTTCACCTGAAGAAAGGTGACCATAGCTAAGAATACTGACAGCTTATTTCATGGGGTGACAGCAACGTTGCATTGTTCCAACATGCGGGCCCACAGTTTTTCTTCTGCAGGTGAAAGTTCATGGAATGCACGGGCATTTCGTAGCATTGTTTCAATGTTGGTCAAACTCACTAGCTCCGCCACCACCACCTCCTCCTCCTCTTCCACCTGAGCATCAGGTAGATCAAGATGGTGATCTGCTGCTTCCATGTAGTCAATAACATTGATGTTCACAGCTTCACCATGATGAACCCACCTAGTATATGTGACCGACATCCCATACAAGTGTAGATGATTTTGCACAGTTGACTGGGGTCTTATAACTGAATTCATACAACTGCTACACGGGCAGAGCACATATGATTTTGGACCACCGTACTCAGCTCTGATAAAGTTCATGAAGTTTTCAACCCCCTCGACATATGCAGCGGAGAATCTTCGAGCAGAAGTTATCCAAGTCCTGTCCATCTGTTAGACATACAAATTAGTTCTTCTACTAGATATTACAGGAAAAACATATATGCTTTTTTATGAAGTCCGGAAAAAAATACCTAGGTCGATGTCTAAAGCTATGGCAAGATATTTGGACGAGCAGATCTAAGTAACGAAATATATGTAAAGCTAATTCAACAAACTGATTTGAGTGCTAAATTATGGCAGGCTGTTTCAGCAGCCAATGAGGCCGAGCACATAGCCATCGAACTACCGAAGGCCATCACAGCAACAAAGATCGAGTATAAAATGGTGTAGAGCTATTTCACCTAACAGATTGGCTACTAGACCATGGCAATCTACGTCACAATAAATATATGGCAGGATATTTTAGCAACTAATCGGCCTTGGCATGCCATCTCAGCAAACTACTTCGGCAAGGAAGCTTGAGTGTAGAACAGGGCAAGGAAGCTTCTTAAGCAGAGCATATTGACAGTAAACTACTTTGGCAAACAGTGAGATTAACAACGTCTATCAGCTAACATTCAGCGCTACACCGACATGAACGGGGCCTCAGTCTAGAATGCGCGTACCGTGGGAGAAGCTGACCGCCGTGCGTCTCCACACGAATGTCGCCAGCGGTGGCGGCGCTGACCGCCGTGCGCCTCCACAAGAACGTAGCCAGGGGTGGCGGCGCGGCTAGAGGACGGCAGTCTACGAGAGCGTACTATGAGAGCGAGAGGATCGCCGTGCGTCCCCTCGACGAACCGCGGCGCCGACGTATCGGCGCGGCGGGGAGGGCGGCTTTGGCGGAGCGAATGGAGTG
>NC_041389.1:722760365-722775913 GCF_002162155.2 Triticum dicoccoides | reverse complement strand
GGAGGATTTTCGTGCGGTGGGCGGGGGGAGTTTGGTGCATGGTCGGTTTCTCCAAGTGCAGTTCCACGTGTCAGTGAAGAGGCAAGCCGAAGAGCGTTCCGTTTGCGTGAGCCGTGTGTAGGACCGAACGGGTGTGGGGTGCAATGCGACCGCGATAGGAGTGCTGTGAGTGTACCACCTTTTTTCCTTTTAAACTAAGTGCTTCGCCCCCTAAAAAAAAATTGTTGCTTCGCGCGATCCATCGATACTACTACTAGTAATCCGGTAATCCCGACTAAAACGGCGCGGCCGGGTCTTTTTCCGCGCGATATGCTGGGATGTTGGCTTAGTTGGGTTTTTTAGATTTCTCTCGGTTCAATAAAAAGCAGAGTTGGTGATGATGGTGTGCCTGTCATCCTGCAATATAGGCCGTCCGATCTATATCTAACGGATAGGAAGGAAACTATGACAATTTACCCGCACTCCTCTCCACATTTGCAGATAAGGCTTTCCCTCGTTCATCCTTTTCTGCCACAAGATCTTGATCTTCTGTGCAACGCACGGGCATCTTGCTAGTACTCCTACAATATGTATATTATTGTGAAAGTTCATATACACCGGCCGAGATTAATGCAAACACGGCAGATTTTCATTACATTTCGAACTTTTATAGGACAGAAAAATAAAAGAAACCCGACCCTAAACCTATTCTATGGCGGCGACCGACGTCCTCCATTTGCGATCTCTATGTACGGGGGCGGGGTTCAAGACCCGCGAAGTGAAGGTGCGGTCTCCGGCGAGAAAGAGTAGAACACGGGATACGGACCGGCCAGTTGGCACACCATGCCCTGCCGCCTCCCATGCCCTACTCATCCTCGGAGGAGTCCCCGACCTCGGCGGTGTCGGACGTTGGACGACAGCAAGTAGGACGCGTGGCTGACGGTGCTCCCGTCGTCGGCCGCCAGCGTGGCCACTGCTTGTGCGGTCGCGGTCGCGTCCGGCTACGCTGCTATTGCGTCGTGAGAGGCGACTTGAGCGAGGGCGGCGACCTCGAGCTTCATCCCCAAAGACAAGCTCTCCCGCAGAGCGTTCTCACTTGCGGTCATGGCGGATGTGGTGCCAGGTAGGAGGACGATGCGCTATGGTGTGGAGGTTAGCTGGGCGTTGCCGCTTTAAGTAGCGCATTCCGGTGAGGCCAAGCGACCGGGTGCGTCATTAAGTCACCGAAGTTGGTTCCTCGGGCACCGAGCCTCTTCACGACGACATACGAACGGACGGCATGAATGCGGGCAACTGACGCCGGCTGGGAACGCACCGCGCGACGGCGCGAGGGACGAGGGCTTTGGTGTGCCAGGGTAGTCAGCTGCGGTCGTGGCAATGTTGGAGATGCCCTTTGCTCAAAATGCGATCCCCACATGTCATTGAAAAAGCAAGACGACCCGGCATGGTCTCAGGTCGAGAGGATGCAGTTGGCCTTGCTACACCACTCCGCGGACGCGTCGCGGCGCCCCGTGCATCCTCGACGAGCCGGGTGTTGGGGTGTGTTTGGATTGTGGCCAAAGTGCACCTTACCAAAATTTTGGTCATGACCCAAAGATTGGTCTTTGTTTGGATGGTTGCCATTTCTTTGGCATGCCAATGAACTCTAGCCAACTCTAGTTCATTTTTCTTGCCAATGTCGGCCAAATCATGGGCAACCAATACCTCAACCAAAATTTTGGCTACCCAATGCTTTGATGGGGCAACCTTGGGCACAAACCAAACATACCGTTGGTCATGCCACAACACTAACGCCACCCTTGGCACACTGAAACCGACCATGTCTATCGACGATATGAGCGTGTCGCTCATCGCGGTCGCCGTGTCCAGAGGCGGTGCTGGAGATGCGCCCCATTGTTGGCCCCAACGACCCACATGAACGGTTGTAGGTGGCGAGGAGCTCGTGGGCCAGCTCCTCCATTGGACTAGTCTGTGCTACGTCGTCCCGATGGGTGTGCCCCACATGTCGGTTTCCCTGTTTTCCCGGTCATATTCGATTGTCAGTGCTCCGTGTTGCGCATTAGGCCTTTCACTATGTAGGCCAAGCAAGACAACTTATTGTTTATTTGAGCCGTTCAAGTGTAATCATGTGGCGTTTGCTTATTTCTCATTCCTCTCCAACCCTCTTCTCCATCGATCATGTCGCCCTCCAGTCGAGTCCATCCTCCCGCATGCCTCATTTGAACATTCCACGGAGTATCATTCACAAATCATATATAAAGGGTATTCAATGTTCGTTTCGTTTTTGAACGTACAATATACTCCCTCCTATCCTTTCTACTTTACATATAAGTTTTATGTGTAGTCAAAGAATCTATACTATGATAAAAAAAGGTATCAACATTCAACAACGCCCAATCAATATTGTTAGATTCGTACGTACTCCTGGATTTGTACTCGAGATGGTTTCCAATTTGACTATTGACAAGATTAATAGTACTCCTTTCACACTAGGTGAGTAATTCATCTTAGGCTGTGCACCGTGACCAAGGAGGAGGGGAAAATGAGAGACATTAATGTTTATTTGCTAATTAATAGTATTGCATGCAATGAACTAACCACTGCATATCATGTTTGATAGTCTCGGGTCATTAAAAGCATGCACACCCTCAACTACAAGAAATATGCTATCTTGTGACCTCCACTATTGGTCACTGAAAGGTCATAGTTTTTCATTTGCGACCTTTTTGTGACCAAAAACAGAAGGTCAAAAGCTGAGGGTCGTTAACTGACTATAGCGACCTTCTGTGTGATATGTAAAAGGTTGTTGGTTCTTTGACCAAATTTTTGGTCACTAGCAACCACCCCAGGCCACGTAGGCATCCAGCGTGGCAAGCTGATGTGGCACAAGTTTCAGCCCGGTCCAATTGAGTGTTTTACATGGGCCTAGCCCATTAATTCAGCCTTTTATATATGTTTTTTCATGTCAATTTACGCTAGCTACATGGGCCAAGCCCAGCAATTCGGCCTTTTTAGTTTCTAAGATAGAACTTTACGGTCCATTTCTTTTTGGGCCTCGGCCTTTTAAAAGTTGACTTCTTTTTTGGGCCTCAGCCTTTTTGCATGCCATTCACATTTTGGGCCTTGGCCTCTACCAATAAGTAAGTCCAACTCATCAACTTTTATTTCTCACATTTTCACAGTACAAAGAAACAGAACTATTTCATGACAAATATTTCAAATGAAAAAAAACTATATACTTGAAATGACCATACCAGTACAACCAGACCAGTACAAAATACAACCAGACCAATAAGTGTAGCCTATTACAATCTTTACATACTGTTCATACAACCAGACCAGTACAAAATACAATGAAACTAGCTATGAAGTACAACCAGAACACAAGGCATATTGATAGATAACCACCACGCTTCATCGTCTTCCTCTTCCAAATTCCAAGAAACAAATCACCTAGCATTAGAAGGATCATGCATCAGAAGCATATAAAATCTAATGTTCACTCAGTAGAAACAAGGTGACAAACTAATGTTCCAGGGAGGTAGTTTTATATAATAAAAACAAACTAGGCACCTGCATAATCACATGGCGGTAGTTTGAGATAATAAAAACTAATGTTCCACGCATAGTCTTAGCGCTCCAACAAAGAATCAACTAAAATTACTTTCAAGAAAATAGGTTGTACATCGATCAGGTTGTAAAGGACAAAAAATGGATACATGCAAGCAGGTTTTTAATCGACAAAAAATATAGAACGGTCTACATCTACAAGTAGATACAAGCTGGATTTGATCAAGACTTATAGACGGGTAAAAAATTTGCATGTTTCAGAGCCAGGACAACAATCCAATCTTTATTAGGAAAGAAAACATGTCTGTTAGCAGCAGGCTCTCTTCGATTGTTCAACTCAATTGGGTGGTTTTGATCAAATATTATCGATGCAACACTTGGCATCACTAAACTACAAGTCCAAAGCATCATAAGCACTAGACATAAATCACCATGGCTGGAGCAGAAAAAGAGAGGAGCGGTTGCTTACCAGCTATGCTATGCTGGAGCAGAAAAAGAGTTACTGGAGTGGGAGGCCTGCGAGTGGAAGAAGAATCATCGCATGGTGGCATGTCTCTGTCTTGCAGCTGCGCATGTTAGAAAGTGCACCCATCAGGAACCAAGCATATACATGACATGCCGAAAGAATAAATACCATGGCAACAATGAAATTAAACACCAACTGCCAACAGTACTACTGCTGTCAGACTTGTTTGGATCATCACAAACCAACTAGTATAGCAGTTGGCACACGAAAGTAGTAGCAGTACATGCACCTTCCAGGTTCACATTGCACTTTCTTTTCAGGTTTGCAACAAAAGGAAGAAAGAAAGAAACAACATTCTCAAACGCACTAAGACACGAACTTGACAGCATAATATTCCCTTACACTTCTCAAACATAACCACTACCTGGAGCATCAATAAACACAAGCTAGCCTTTGAGAATATCAACATTTGCAGCAACAACTGAAATGCTAGCCCTTTCACAATGCCACATAACCTCACCATTTACAATCACTAACAAGCTAGTGGCAAATAATCAGAGGGTCATGCAGTAGAAATGTACAGTGAGTTACCTGAGCAGAGAGCCGGTGGCAGCGGCCAAGCGTGAACGAAGCGGGAAGTGATGTCTTCGCGTGGTGGCTCAACCAGCTCATAGACCTTGCAACCCACGACCTTGCGGGCACACACGTCGACGCCGATCCGGTGCTCATCCTGGAAGAAGCAGACCCTGTTAGGTTGGTGAGATGGATGAGCTGTTGGCAGCTCACACAGGACGATGACAAGAACCTACTGACCGCGAAGGCAAGAAGGTCAGAGAAGGAGCCCAGCAGAGCAACAATCGAATGAAGCAGGACATCTGGTAGGTCTGCCCAACCTTGATGTCCAGACATGGCGAGGACGCAACACACAACATCCCTTTCTTGCGTTCTGCAGGTTGCAGCTTCCCTTGAGGAGTGAATATATATGGTATATCTTCCCTCATGACCCTACAGAGACAACATCATAAGACATGAACAAATAACTCTGAGCAAAATGTGATGACACAAGAATCATGATAGTGCTGAAAAGATCAATACTTCTACATAGAACATAAAATCAATGAAATTGTCACGAAGTATCATTTTTAAAACAACTAAACCTAATATTAAAAAAATTAAGAGTGCTCAATCATGCGTACAACACTTTTAACAGTGCTCAATCACGCATTAGTTGTACAAATTAAGAGTGCTCAACCACGGATTCAGTGCAAATGTCAATGATATCTGTACAACACACATTAAACAGAGCAGCAAAAAACAAAGCCCGGTCTTATTTCGCCATCACAGAATTTTCAGTAGAGCCAGCGGCTGCTTCCAGCCATGCTTTTCACCGGTGTCCAAATCAACCGAGGTTTAGACTAATCGCCAGGCGATAATGGCACTACGTACGGCTGTACTGTCAGCAACAGTATACCAAAACAGAGGAGAAGACGCATTGACCAGACTACTTGTACTGTCAGTTGGTAATTAACTAACCAAACCATGCTACCTGCTACCCGTAGCAACCCCATCTAGCCATCGTGATCAATCTGTTGGTAGTGGGCTAGCTCTCTCATGCCAAGCAGCATGCATCAACGATTAGGCACATCGGCCCAGCAAAATTAAACCAGACCAATCAACGGTATAGGATCGGGAGGGGGAGGGAGGCAGGGCCGGCAACGCACTTATGAGGTCCTGATGAAGAACTGCATCTTCCTGCTACTCGTGCGTGCGGGAGGGAGTCAAGATGGTCGCGTGACAACGACGGAGCAGGAGCGGAAGCATGAAAACGATGGGTGGGTGCCTGCGGCTCGGATCCGAAGCCGGACCTCCATCAAGGTTGCGGCTCACCAGGGCGACGACGTCGGCAAGGCCACCGGGTTGTGGGTCGGAGCGGAGGACCTCAGGCGTCCATGACGGCCTCCTTGCACAGAGAAGTACAAAGGGGATTGAGACTTGAGAGAAAAAAAGGGAGACACAAACGGAGGGAGGAAGAAGAGCGGGGGAACACGTCGACCTGCGGGACTTCGGTCGACGGCGGAGCTGCTCCGGCGAGGCGCGAGGCCGAGGCAGCGGAGACCGAGGCTGGATCACATTGGATCTCCCTCCCTCGGGTTCTTCTCTCCCTTCTGGTGAGGGAAGGGGAGGGGTGAGAGGAGGAGGGCGTGGGGGAGGCCATGGACGGCAGCGAGCTCCGCATCGAGGGGACGGGGGAGTTCTGCATCGAGGTGGAGAGGGGAGTTGTGGTGGAGGTGGGTGGCGGCGAGGGATCTAGATCGGGGAGGACGACAAGAGGGGCTGCTACCAGCCTAGGCAGCGGGAGGGGATGCTGCTGCCTGCCCCCGAGCCGCGGCGGGGAGGGCGGCTGCTGCGCCCTCGGGATCTCGCCGGACGTTGGTGTGCTGGTCACGGGGATCGGGGGCTGGAGGTGGCGGCGGCAAGGGAGGAAGCTAGGGTTCGCGCAAGAGAGAGGGGAGAGGGGTGGGGTTGCGCAGGAGAGAGGGGTGGGGTTCGCGGTGGTGGGATGGATGGACGGAAGGATGGACAGATGGATGGATGTATGGATGGACGGATGTTCGCCATGTCAGCGATCCATGCCACAACTGACTCCACCAATCAGGATTAAGCCTACGTAATTTGGTTTTTTTCTTTTGTTTCTCTTATATTTTTTACCCTCTTATTTCGAGTAACATTCAACATATTACCTTCTTATAGTTTGTTAAAATTAACCAATAATGTGCACATGTGTGTATCTTGGGATGACAAACAATGTTGATTTGGAGTTTTTCTTCTTCATTGCGCAAAAAAAATCATTTCCATTTTTCGAGTGCCCAAAATGAGTTTTTTTGTGAAGGACCTACCTAATAATTATTGCAAAATTAGACCAAATCATTTTTCTAAAACACTAGGCTATATTTAATGCACAATTGACCAAATGGTTGGATGTCAAAAGTTTTGATCCACCTCTCGTGAAAAAGACAAATTTCCGCTGATTCAGCTGGAAGCAGGTCAAATTTGAACTGTAGCTACCTCGTAGTTTGCTCTTTATTTTTTCCAAAAATCATTTCTAAGTAGATAAGTATCTATTTAATCAGAGAAACACCAAAAAATTCCAAGATTCAACCACCAGCTAGGAACGGTGATTCCCGCCGTTTTGACCGCATTTTGAAACGGGCATAAAAAATTCAAAAAAAATCAAAAATTTGAAAAACCTTCGCATTGTGTCATTATATGTGACCAAATTTCCAGGAAAAATAATAAACTTGTAATACAGTAATTATTTTCAAAAAGTGTTCTCAGAAATGAGCTATCTTGCGTGAAGATTCATGGCTTTCAAGAAAATGATCAATCTTATGGCCACATTCATGGCATAGTTTGTTCAAATGATCTCATATTGTGCACAAGGGTGCATCTTGGAATTCCAAACAATGTTGCCTAAGGAAGTTTTCATTTTCTTTGCACGAAAAATTCATTTACCATTTTCCGAGTGCCCGAAATGAGGTTTTTTTGTGAAGGAACTACCAAATAATCATTGCAAAAATGGAACAAATCAATTTTAGAAAATACTAGGCCATGTTTAATGCACAATTGACCAAATGGTTGGGTGTAAAAAGTTTTGATTCACCTCTGGTGAAAAAGACAAATTGCCGCCGATTCAGTTGGAAACGGGTCAAATTTGAACTGCAGCTACCTCATAGTTTGCTATTTATTTTTTTTGCAAAAATCATTTATAGGTACATAAGTATCTATTTTATCATAGAAACACCAAAATGTTTCCAAGATTCAACAACTAGCTAGGAACGTTCAAGCCCGCCATTTTGACCGCATTTTGAAATGGGCATAAAAAATTCAAAAACAATCAAAAAATTGGAAAACCTTCACATTGTGTCATTATAGGTGACCAAGTTTCCAGGAAAAATAATAAACTTGTAATAGGGTGATTATTTTTAAAAAGTGTTCTCAGAAATGAGCTATCAAGTGTGAAGATTCATGGCTTTCAAGCCAAATGATCAATCTTATGGTCACATTCATGGCATAGTTTGTTCAAATGATCTCATATTGTGCACAAGGGTGCATATTGGAATGGCAAACAATATTGCCTAAGGAAGTTTTCATTTTCTTTGGACGAAAAAACCATTTTCCATTTTTTGAGTGCCCAAAAGGAGGTTTTTTTGTGAAGGACCTACCATATATTTGTTGCAAAATTGGACCAAATCATATATCTAAAATACTAGGCCATATATAATGCACAATTGACAAAATGGTTGGGTGAAAAAAGTTTTGATCTACCTCTGGTGAAAAAGACAAATTGTCGTCGATTCAGTTGGAAACGGGTCAAATTTGAACTGTAGCTGCCTCATAGTTTGCTCTTTATTTTTTCCAAAAATCATTTCTAGGTACATAAGTATCTATTTTATCATAGAAACACCAAAATTTTTCCAAGATTCAACAACTAGCTAGGAACGGTCAAGCCCCCCATTTTGACCGCATTTTGAAATGGGCATAAAAAATAAAAAAAAATCAAAAAATTGGAAAACCTTCGCATTGTGTCATTATAGGTGACCAAGTTTCCAGGAAAAAAAATAAACTTGTAATACGGTAATTATTTTAAAAAAGTGTTCTCAGAAATGAGCTATCATGCGTGAAGATTCATGGCTTTCAAGCCAAATGCTCAATCTTATGGCCACATTCATGGCATAGTTTGTTCAAATGATCTCATATTGTGCACGAGGGTGCATCTTGGAATTCCAAACAATGTTGCCTAAGGAAGTTTTCATTTTCTTTGCACGGAAAATTCATTTTTCATTTTCTGAGTGCCCAAAAGGAGGTTTTTTTATGAAGGAACTACCAAATAATTGTTGCAAAATTGGACCTAATCAATTTTATAAAATACTAGGCCATATATAATGCACAATTGACAAAATGGTTGGGTGTCAGAAGTTTTGATCCACCTCTGGTGAAAAAGACAAATTCCCGCTGATGCAGTTGGAAGCGGGTCAAATTTGAACTCCAGGTGCCTCATAGTTTACTATTTATTTTTTCCAAAAATCATTTCTAGATAAATAAGTATCTATTTAATCAGAAATACATGGTTTGATGGCGAGACATCGAGGTTTGGAGGTGGCTGAGGGCCCCAACTCTAGAGCGCATAAGCTCGCGTGCCCGCCGCGTGGTCACCGCGTGACTGTGGTGTTGCCATGCGTTCTGGGAGGCCTAGGCATGTCTAGTGGGTTGTTCACTCCCCAGGTAGATGCTAGGAAGAAAATTATAACATAAGATTCTCATGAGGAGACCGATCGATGCTCAAACATGAATAAGCAGCCAAGTGTTTGATTTGCGGTACGGGAAATGCACATGGCTAATGGGCATGAGTTTTGGCTGAGGATGATCAGTTACTAAGAAGACCGTCTTCACAAATTTTTAGGGAAATCAAGAATATATAAATAACACTTCCTTCACAAAGTGCTGCTCTAAACAGAATAGGAAAATGAATATTGTTGAGTTATTTTTGAACTAGGCAAGGAGGTTTTTGACATATTTGATGAAGATATGATCCAAACAATTTATGAGATTTTTTTGGGAATTTTTGGAATGACAGAAATATAGGTTGCTTCACAACCTAGGGCAAAAACTGCCACATGGACATGACACATAGGCAAAACTGATGAGGTGGCGCCTAGTCATAGCAATAAGTACTAATGCATCCACGTTCACAACCTCATGACCATTTGTATTGGTTGTAATCAGGTAGAAATAAGGTCATGGACCACTGTTGTCTGCTTTTATGACCATTTGGTCTAAGGCAATTCAGGGTTTGAGCCCTTCTAAGCGAAATGGCCAAGGATTTACGACCAATTCAGCTAGGGTCACTAAGAGAAGGTCACTACTTGACATATTTCTTGTAGTGCTCATCTCTTATTGGTTGATATGTCAAAAACAAGAAACGAGGTAGAAGTTAATGCACCGCGCCTACGTGTTTTGGGATTATTTGGTTTTCGTAAGATGACTTACACACCTAGACGGAGGGAGTACATGAGATGTATAATGTGAAAATTATATCATTGGAAACTCCTTTCACATACGAAATTGACCGTATGCTTTGTGTAAGTTGCATGTCATATATTATTACTCTAACATTTGGTCAAAGTTAGCCTCGAAAAACGCATTAGACCCTGTATGCTTTGTGTAAGTTGCATGTCATATATTATTACTCTAACATTTGTATAAGTTGCATGTCATATATTATTACTCTAACATTTGGTCAAAGTAGTATAGTGGAAGTGGATCCTCTGATGTAGGTATCCCCGCCTTACCCTCCCTTTCGGTCACTTACTGGCGGACCCCATGCTTGCTAGGCCCCGCATGTCAGTTACTCAATGGGTTCGACCACGTCAGGGGATCCTCATCCGTAGTATACTCCCTCTGTTTTTATTTACTCCGCATAAAACGGAGGGAGTGGTGGTATAATAAATGATGCGGGCGGGGGAGGGGGAGGGACGTCGGTTTGCTCTCAACTGCGGTCCCACAAGCGAGCGAAAACGCAAGACGAAGCGCGTTCCATTCGGTGAGCGACGTGGAGGGTCCAGCGTGCCGGGCTGCAACGCGAACGTGACAAGAGCGATGTACAGTCAAAACTGATTGACCGGTCGTCACCGGAACCACTATTCACACCAGAACCTTCACTGCTCGGCCTACGCCAGCCACTGCCCTAAAACCACACCAAATCTCCAGTCCATTCCCCCACCTTTTGATCCCCTAGCCCGCATCAAGCATACCCTAGTTCGCTGGAAAGCCATGGTGCGCCGCAAGATCACTTACTACAAGATGGTGACGCCGGAGCGCCGCGCAGAAATCGCGGTGGCGGTCAGCGACACAGACCTCCGTTCCCAAGCTCGCTTTGCGGCGGGCCAATCCCCGAGTTCTCTGGAGCCAAGCTACGAGGAGGAGGAAGCCGATCCAATGTTCACTGCGGAGGTCGCGGCGCAGAAGGCCCCCGATGGGTATGAGACGATGGACGTCGACTTCATGCCGACGTCCGAGTCCCCCATGGTGCAGGCGGACCAACGGTTCAACATGGCGATACTAAAGGAGGACCGGGAGGCAGAGGCTCAACTCGACGCGGAGTGCGCGCATGCCGCTGCCATCAAGGCTCTCCTGCAGGCAGAACCGGATGTTGTGGATGTGAACCGGGCGGCGGAGGCTCAACTTGAGGCGAAGCGCGCGGATGCCGCTGCCATCGAGGCCCTCCTGCAGGCGGAACCGGACGTCCTGGACATGAACCGGGTGGCAGAGGCTCGACTCGACGCAGAGCGCGCGGATGCCGCTCTCATCGACGCCCTCCTGCAGGCGGAACCGGAAGTTCTTGACTTGAATTGGGAGGCGGAGGCTCGACTCGACGCGGAGCGCGCGGATGCCGCTGCCATCGAGGCCCTCCTGCAGGCGGAACCGGACGTCCTCGACTTGAACCGGGCTGTGCTCTCATCCGTGCAGAGCGCCCGCACGCTCTGCTTGAACGAGTAGCTGGAGGCCGAGGACAACCACGGTGCGGAGACACACGTCGGCAGCGACGGCTGGTTCGCACCGGCAGCCAAAGACGACGAGGCCGTCTCTTTCTGCGAGCAGTGATAGTTTTTCTTTATGTTGTTGTTTTTATGGATCTTTTGCTGTGTAAAAACATACTATATTTGTTATGCAAGTCGTCTGACTTGGGTCATTCTACCATTTCAGGCAGTTGGATGAATATCCTACGTCTCCTAACCCTTCTTTCCTTCTTCCTCACCTCTTCTTCTTCCCCAACAGACAACCGCACGGGCCGTACGGATACTCCCCAACATGCGGTTGGATAAACATACTCTATGAATGAAAATTATGTGTCAGCGATAGGATGGTTGAGTTTGGTTTGTTCACATGCGACAACACGTGTCAGTGAGGGTGCGTTCCCTTGGTTGGGTTTGCAGCGTGCAGGAGCGACTGTGTGAGGGTGCGGTGCGACCGCGGTGTGCAGGAGCGACCGTGTGAGGGTGCGGTGCGACCGCGACAGCCGTGCGCAAGTGTACCTCCTTCTCATTTTGAAAACTTTAGGCAAGCTTGGCAAAAATGTGTGGCGAAGTTTGGCAATGCAAGGCCTAGACCCAAACAGGATAAGTACGTACGTACTAGGAGTACTAGTGTTAAAAAAGAAAGGCAGGGTTTTCCTTCAATACAAATCCTCGTTTCACGTGTCAATTAATGCATATTTGTTTCTCAAAAGACCAAAGAGCTAACCATCTCACTCCTCATCGCTTGATTAATGCAGCGCCATGCAAACGAACCTTCTCACTTCCGCATGCATGCTGGGGATATTAATGTCCTTGGTTGCTAACCCCATCAATTTTGCCTCGATTAGTGTTAGTGGCCCTTTGCAAATTGTAATTTTGATATACTGCCCTTGTGTACAAACAAATGGAGGTAGTAACTATATTTGAATTCCTTGCCCATTGTGGTGACATTGACGATTTTTTTTGTGGTTTGGCGAAGTGCGTTCGACGGAGAACACCATTGAGGGAGACAATGGTAAGTCGTTCGCAAGTGCCGCCTGCAAGCCGAGACAACCGCCTTATTTGCATCCAGGAAGTCCTTTACTAGTACTACTACTAGGAGTACTAGTGCGGTGAGATGGTTTCTCGAAGAAGACGATGGAGAAGCGGAGTCAGCGAAGAGTGAAATGATGGTTGCTTCGTCCGTGCTTTGTGATTTGACGCCTCACTGCTTTGTGATTTGTGATAGAAGGGACAGGGGAGTAGACTCTGTGCTCTATATTGTACTACATGCGTCCAAGCATGGGAGAAAGAGGAGAGTCGTTGCATTTTTCTATTCTTTCAATCAATCAATCAGGGAGCTTCGGTTCCATTTTTTTGGCTTTGGCAACACCGTCCACAATGGTTCCCACGATGCCAAAAGCTATTTTCATATTTGGCTACACATTGTGGATGCCCTTAACTGTACCACTTGGTTTTGCTCCTGTGTGCTATCTATAAAAATCTCAATTATATTGATCTAAAAAATTATAGAATCAAAGATTAGTAAAAAAGAGGTGATTTTGCCGCGCGGATGGCGGGGGAGGTTTCTTATTTTCGGAGGACGTTGTCCTGGCGGTTTGCTAACATGCGGTCCCACGTGTCAGTGCTTTACCATGCTGATCCGCATCCCACATGAGGCAGAACAACGGCAGAAGCAACACGTGGTTAAGTTGAAGAAGATGAGGGAGAAGCGGATTCAGCAACGAGTGAAATGATGGTTGCTTCGTCCCTCCAACTTCTGTTTTTAGCATTATTACTTCGTCCCTCCAACTTAACTGTGGGAAAGGTGCAGCTTTGTGATTTGACGCCTCATTGCTCATTACTATGCCGGCGCCATGACTGGGGTGCTTCACCCCGGTTGCTCTGCACTGTATTCTGGTATGGCACGTGGACCCGGTAGCTTGATGTCCCACATGTCGGCGAAAGGGACTAGAAGATTTATGAAAGCGAGCGCTCCACTCTTACGACGGAGGAGTAGAAGACACGACGACCTAGTGAACTATCACTTGTACTGTATAGTACTATAGTTTTGCTGTTTCGCACGATCCATCGATACAAACCCGATTAAACAGGAAAGGGCGGGATTTTTCCCGCGCGGTAGATGATACTGGCCATACATTTCAAAGGCAACTTTAATGTATGCAAACTGAATAATTATAAGTAACAATATGATATCTAGTAAAACTAAAAACACATATGATTTATAGTGTTAGAGTGTAGTAGTAGTGCTGTATTGCATAGTTGTTAGATGTAACATGCGAGAACGTGTAGAGATGTAGTTTTGGAGGGCCTACAGAGAGAAAAGCGTAATACGGTCACCGAACTTCAGAATAAGCTGATTACGGTCACTATATACGTTTTGCGGTGATTATCCGGTCACTTGCTCACAGTTCAGCATCGAATTGCACTCTGTTGACCGGCCAAATAGTCTGCGTGGCGCCATGTTGACTAGTTAAATTGACCACGTTCCTTGTGGGTCCCACCTGTCAGTTCGCATAGGGAAAAGGTCAGATAAACACAAATTTACGCAGGCGCGACAAGGCTCCAACCCATGCGCGGGAATCACCTGGTTGTGTATGTGTCTGCCAGGGCCTGATGTGTGTGCATGCACGTGTAGGTTGAGCACTTGAGCGTGAGAGTATGTGTTGGTCATGTGGTGTACTGGTGTGTGCATGCATGCGTGTGTGTGTGCGTGTGAGTGTTGCGTGCGTGCGTCGATGCGTGTGTACGTGTGAGTGTTGCGTGCGTGCGTGGGTGCATGTGTTTGTGTGAGTGTTGCGTGGATGGAGTTCGTGTGCATGCGTGCGTGTGTGTATAATCACCACACCAGCTCCTGTGTGTTAAAACAGACGGCTCAGCATACCAATACAAGGCCACCTTGTCCGCTGTGCCCGCGGTCATGACTTCGAACCACCGTAAAAATATTTTTTTGCCGTTTGTTTTCATTCTTACTAGCAAGATGCCCGTGCATTGCACGTAACATCAAGATGCATTTGTATGACTTGTTTATCTTGTGAGAGAAAAGGATGAACGAGGGAAGGCCTTATTTGCAAATGTGGAGAGGTGTGTGGGTACCTTTTTGCAAAATTGTCATAGTTTCTTTCCTATCCGTAAGATATAAATCGGACGGCCTATATTGCAGGATGGCAGGCACACCATCGTCACCAACTCTGTTTTTATAAGAGTGTATTTTATATTTTATGTATGTTATAATAGTGTAGGTAGAGTAGATACAAGTCGACAGGTAGGCACGATGGTAGTGAGATAATGTGATGCAACACTAGAGGTGCCACGTGGAGCGTTTAACTTGTCAACTAGTCATGTCATGAGCAAATACAAAGTTGTACGGTGAGCCCATGACTGTATAATAACCACTAAACGTAAACAGTGACCGTAATTAGTGGATTATGAAGTCCAATGTATGTATCGTGCTTTCACTTCAAATACAATGATCGTCATTGCATATATCGCGAGAGAAAGATGAAACACGCGTGAATTTTCTGGGGGCTTACTTTTAGAGGACCTGGAGATAGGTTTGTGTGCATACGTGAAAGGGGCGTACAGGGGGGTATGCAATGGAGAGAGAGATGCTCTTCGTTTCTCTTTATTATGACTAACTTTGTATATAGTATAAAAATATACAAATTCACAGTGCGGAATAAATATCATTGTGGGCACCATGCAATGCAAATTAGCGTTCGTACTCCTCCATATAACTTTGTAATGTTGTATATATGTAGAAACTCTAAAATATTTTTTTGGCCACACTTTATTCAAAAGGAATGTTGTATGCGAAATAAACGTGAAGAGAGGGCTTTTTAGATCAATGGGGTACGTGATGTAACATGTGTGAATGTGTAGTTGATGCATTTGGCGGGGCCTAGAGAGGTATGTGTGTGTATTACGTATTCGAGAGAGGCATGGATAGAGGGGCCGAC
>NC_041389.1:722748572-722760011 GCF_002162155.2 Triticum dicoccoides | reverse complement strand
GGAGCCGACGGGGGGAGGGGGGGGGGCGTGGGAGAGATAGCACGAGAAATGAGAGTGGTCTAGAGAGAGAGAGATGAATATGACGTCACGACAAGAGATTCCATTCCCTTGAGTGTGTATATGCAAGGGGGGAGGGAATAGAGGTAGCAGGAGAAATTTTCTGTGTGTGTGGTGTTTGTGTTGGTATGTGTGGGTGTGAGAAGATAATGAGACGTGGGGGCAGAGGGTGTGTCACCGCGTGAGGTCCGGTGGGTCGAGGTGAGGCCCTTTGTTCGGTTCCTTCCTGCGCCACATTGGTCGGCCCATGACACATTTAGGAAGACCCATGGATGACTAGTCATACAAGACAAAGATAGCAGAATTGTGAAGGACTCTGTGTCCACTGACAAAGCCGGCTAGGATTTGTAACCCTAGGTTCTCGGACTAAGGTAACCCCTTTATCTCTGATATTACTATTCATCCAACCTAATTTTAAGGGACATCCTACATAATGCTCTGCTAGAATCATACTCGTCGATTAGGAAGAGAGGTGTGAGATAATGCGTGAGAGACAGGTGTAAAGATAATGTGTGTACATGAGACACGTAGGCAGGTCCATGTATATAGAAAGGGTCGATGAGGATTGTGTGTGTGTATGTTTGCGAGAAGAAGAGTGCTTGTGATAAAGGTTAGTGAAAACAGTTGTAAATGGTTACGAGAGGGAGGGAGGGTTATATCTATAGCATGTGTGCGAGAAAGACACCTCGGGAGAGAGTGTGTGAGCATGTGTGAGAGACCACCGATGGAGAGTGAAACTACACGTAAAATACTGCTCTACACATTGATTAAAGATATAAATTGTATCCAAATATTAGGATGGGATCATGATATTTGCAATTCGCGTAAGGAGCGGTTATTGATCCATCAAACATCTAGATTCTATCGAATTTGAGCATGTCTATGTTATTATTCGACACAATTGATCCACATAGTTAGTATTTTGAACTCCAGACAATGCATCGCTTTAGCAATCGAATATAAACATGAGTATAGTTCATGTTGTGTGTGTAAAGCACATTATACATACGAAAGTTACACAATGGAAATTTATAAATAGCTACCTATGAACTAGCATACATTTGAATTCAACCTAAGGTGGTTTAAAAAAATCGAATTCAACATGAAGTCCATTCAATTATCTGAATTTGATATCATGGCATTTGTAAACCATACCTAAACTATGGGGGTACCAATCTTTGCTCTGATTTTTTACATAATAGCATATGTAGTAGTGTACAAAATAGATTCAAATTTAGCTCCTCCATTCCAAAATAATCGTAGTTATAGGATTTCAAGTGTCAAAATTTCAAAAGGAAGCGGATAATTTAATGAGGTTTTCAAACATACAAGGTCAAATATAACATTGTCTATTTAGGTCAATCCTCATAGTTCAAGAGTACTCTAAACGTGAATGCTTGTGTTTCAAAATTTCAAACGAAGCGCCAAAAGAGCCTCCACTCACCCGAAACCGCGCGAGACCAATGTTTGGTAGTACAAGGAAATTACTTTTCTAATAACTCCGACCCGTGAAACCTACCGGCCCGACGTCCAAAGGTCTAAACAGGGGTAGGTTTGTAGCTTCATCTAGACGCCACGCAACCGCCTCGAAAAAACATTCATACACAATGGCCGCCTAAGCACACATGCGCGCGGCCAAAATCGCTCGCGCCCACTATTTGGGACACCTGGGATTACCATCCTACCCCCGACCCGCATTAGGTCCGAAATTTAGGAGGGGGCCAAAGTTTGTACTTTCCCCAAATTTCAAACAAGCGCGTCCCATCTTCTGTTCAAAAAATCCAAAAACAAGCGCGTCCCAGACCGAAACATGGTTCCCCCCACCCGTCTGATTCCCCATTCGTACTCCGTGGGCGCCAAAACTACCTCTCCACCAGCCGTGAAACCCCGACGTCCTCCGTCCACCATCCCAACCCACCCATCAACCGCCGCCCTCCTCCATCACGCCGGAGCCGATACCCCGACGTCGTCGTCCATCGCAACCTCAACCGCAATGCCCTCCACGGCTAGTAGTTGAAGCCGAGGCCGAGCCGTCCGTACCCGAGCCAGTTCAATCACGCCATCCTGCGCCTCACCGCTGTCGCTCCAACTTCACCACCCTCCACCGCACCGGAGTTGTTCCTGCTACGCCGTCCTTCGCCGCCTCGGATCTGCTTCCCCTCCGCTGACATACGGCCACGGCAACACAGTCAACAATTTGGCCATGGGTTCGTCCAAGCCTGCACCCTCCAGAACATCGGTTTCCCCGGTAAAAAGAAGAAGATCAGTGCAACATGTGGAGGTGACCACACCGGCAACCGAAGAAGGTACTCCTCTTCCCTTATTCATGCAAATCTTACGTCTCTTCTTGCACGGTATTCATCCCACAGAAGACACTAGTTGACCGCTTCTTCTTGATACTAGATGTTCCTAGTAACTCGCGATGCACAAGGTTTCTCCTCATATACTATTTCACCTTAGCTAGAGGTCCGTCGCCCCCCTGAATTTCAATTTCTAGCCAGTTGATTCCCAATTAATGGAAGCATTCCCCGGTGTATCAGGCGCTAGTACGACTATTACGCCGGGGAAGCAGCACCTTGGTGTTTATCTTAGGGGCGTGTGCGGCCTAGAGCTACTGGCGCCCGATCTAGAGGTCGGCCGGGATTAAAGGGATGGCTTGGGGGCGCTGCCAAGCACGGCGGTGGTGTGAGGTCGATGGGAGGGCGGGGCGGCGGAGGCACGGGTCTGGGCCGGTGGTCGCTGGCGGTTCGAGAAAGATCGTCAACAGTGACTGGCGAGAGGTAGACGAAGGCCATCTGCCCGTTCCTTATAGATCGGACGGTTCATTAAAAAATCGACTAACCTATTTATTTTCAGTCGACTGTTATCTTAGATATGACCACATGTGGTGGTGTGCTGGAGGAGTACCTGCATTTCCTGTGCTAATATGTTACAAAATCATACAGAGTAGAATCTAATTTTGTTTGCCATGCAATGTTGTAGAGCAATCATATGTCTCCTGTCATTTATTTTTCAGCCACCTGCTATCTGCTACTTTTACAGTGCACTAGTTCCGCACACACTTCATCCATACTCTCACTATTGTGTTTTTATGCAAGGGTATTTCAGAGTCTACCGAAAGCGAAGCAAAAAAGAAAAGAGATAAGTCGTGCCAGCTTTCTACGCGGCTAGGCGCGGCACGTTACAACGCTTTAAAGGGTGCAGTGTCAGCAGATGGAGACGGTAAACATTGCTCTGGAGTTGATGACCTCGCTCGCAATGAACCACCATCCCAAGTGCTTGCTTTAACTTCGCGGTGTCATATGTGTTGCATGTTCCATATGGTGTCTAGCTTGTATTCGAAAGGCCGAAGTCGGTCTTTATTAAGATAAGGAAAGATATTTTTTACATGAACCACCATCCCGTGAGCACCAGAAGACAAATAGCTAGTCAAGGCACTGGCCGAGCTAGTGATAAGCCCAGCAAAGACAGACATCACCTGGAAGCCAACTAAAAAGCCGCGATGGTGACGAAGCAGCCCGCCTCCCACCAGGCTCTCAGGTCCTAGATGATCATGTTCACCACTCCAGCCGGATGTCTAGCTTGTATTGCTTCCAATTTGGTTAGATTGCATCTGCTTAGCTTACACATTATACCTTTGAATATGACATGCCTTTCTATTTTTGGTACATACTAGTACATCTGTGTATTAACCATGTTCTTACATCAAACTAATGTTCTTGTGTATCCCTCATCAATCACTTATGACGAGGCAGGCAGGCAAGGGGACTACTCCTCATTTAAAGAATGCAGTGTCAACCTCCCGACATGATTCTCAAGAAACAGAAATGCTAGATGAAGATAGTGAATGTAGCTCTATAGTTGATTACAGCATTTCCCCTACACTAGCATCGCAGGTGCTTGCTCTAACTTGGCAGCGTGATATGTGGTTGCATGTTGCATATGGTGTCTAGATTGTAATTCTTCCAATCTGGTTAAACTGCATGTGCTAGTCTGCTTAGCTTATACTCCTGTAAATGTGACATTATACCTGTTAATGTGACATGCCATCATGTATTTAGTACATAGTACATCTGTCTATTAAGCATGTCCTTACATAAAACTATTGTTTTTTTTGTATCCCGCATCAATCAATATGATGAGACACCTTTAGTATATGCAGTGCGATATTAGTTGCATCTTTCATATGATTTATAGCATGCGCTGCTTCTAATTTGTTGAAATTCCATTTATTATGGGACGCTTTTAACTTGGCAGAGTCATATTGGTTGCATCTTTCATGTGGTGTCTAGCTTGCATTGCTTCTTATTTGCTGGAATGGTTTCTGCTTAGTTTACACAAATAGTTGTGAACATGCCATGTCGTCCTGTTTTTCGTACATATTCCATCCTGGTATCATGTGTTTGCCTTACATCAAAGTACAGATTGTCAGTATCATGCATGAATGAGTTCTGAAGAGAGAATTTTATTTCTTTTTCTTGTCGGTTTTACTTGACAATTCAAAATCAATAAAGCGGAAGGAAGTTAGCAAGGCAGCGGTAAAAGTGCTCCTTCCAAACGGAGGGCCTCTACAGTTTCTACTCCTCCACACCCCCAAGATGATTTCCAAGACAACACATGCATAGACACTCAACAAAGCTGTGTTTATGATGAGCACGTCTCCCCTAGTGCAGCATCACTGGTGCTCCCTCTAACTTGGCACTGTTATATGTGGTTGCATGTTATGTGTGATGTCTAGCTTGTATTGCTTCTAATTTTGTTGAATTCCATCTGCTTACTTTACACATTATACTTGAATAAGACACGTGTTCCTGTTTCTAGAACATACAATATCTGTCTATCACACCATGTTCTTACATCAAATTACTACTGTTGTGTAACCTGCAACAATCACTTATCATAAGACACGTTTGACTTCGGAGTGTGATATAGGTTACATCTCACATTCTTTTCTAGCTTGTACTACTAATTTGTTGAAATGGCACTTATGGCGAGACAGTTTTAACTTGGTAGAGTGATATTCGTTGCATCTTTCATATGGTGTCTAGCTTTCATTGCTTCTAATTTGTTGAAATGCCTTCTCCTTAGTTTACACATCATAAGCTGTGAATATGAAATGCTGTGAATATGCAATGGCACTAATGACGAGAGACCTCTAACATGGTAGTGTGATGTTGTTTGCATCTTGCATATGATTTATTTCTTGTACTACTTCACATTTGTTTAAACGCCATTTATGCTGAGACATTGTTAACTTGGCAGAGCGATATTTGTAGCATCTTTCATATGGTGTCTACCTTCCATTGCATTGCTTCTAATTTGGTGAAATGTCTTCTTCTTAGTTTACACATCATAGTTCTGGTTATCTCTTCCGTCCTGTTTTTCATACATATTACATCCTCCTATCATGTGGTTGTCTAACATCAAAGTTCAGTCCGTTTGCATCACGCATCAATTTGTTCTGAAGAACTAAATTGTTATTCATTTTTCTTGTCGGCTTGACTTAACATGACACAGAGAAAGAGGAACACAGAATGGTAGGGAATGAGAAGCGGATGAATCCTGCAGATTCTGCTGGTATTGATGGTGCAATAGAAGGTGAAAGTCCAGCAGAAAATTCTACAAACATGCCATCCTATGCTACACGAGCTGCAAAAAAAGCCAAACAGAAACAAATAGCTGCCACCAAACAAGCAGAGACAGCCCTAGTTCTTGCAACACCCACCATAGTACTACCAGCTGCATGACATACTCGTGCGTCAACTGAGCTAGCAGCACATTCCCAAGATCCCTTGCCACCTGACACTACTTCCCAAGGACTCTTGACACAAGACGAGTTGGCAATATCAGATGAACCTTGTGAGCTTCAACAGCAAGAAGGTAGTTGCTGGAGTCAAGTTACAGTTGCATGCTTCTTTATATGTAGTCTCACAGTTTGATGTACACTAACACTTCCTATGTTCATTGTTGGACTGGCACCTAGGCGCAAGAGGAAACAAACATCAGGGATAATGCTCGATAGGTTAACTAAATCTAGAGGAGGAAGAATGGAGATCCGTTTTGAGGCAGGTTTAAAAAGGCCACGTGATGCTGCAAAGTCAGCCAAGTTAGTATCAGAGGCAGCGGTTGCCGTTAGGTGTCATGTACGTATCCTCCCAACATGGATTCAGTACAGGAATGACAAAGATGAAACCCAGTTCAACACCTTCCTCGACCATTTATCTGTAAGTATGGTTATGTATGGAAACTAGTAATATCGTCTTGCTCTGTCCCATACTTTCTAGGTTGCTGATAATGAGACTCCCATAATTTTCAACAGATGAGGTTCAAGTTGGATATCCAAGATGATGCAACCAGACAAGCTTGCACCCATGTTTTCAAGTCTGCTCTACGACAGTATCGGTATAACTTGAGGAAAACTCACTTTGAAGGCAAGGCTAACAGTGAACTTTCCCAAACATCTCTAGTGGAAAATATATCGGATGAAGACTGGAGGGGCCTTGTTAAACACTGGTCTGATCCGAAGTATCAGGTACATTATATATATGTGATCAGATCACATGTTGAAGTCCTATTGATGCATGTGCCACACAAATCTATCTTCTTGTAGGTGAACTGTTCAAATAACAAGGCCAACCGTACGAAAGTGAAATTCCAACAGACGACAGGATCTCATAGCTATATTGCACACTACGAGGCTCTTGTAATTAGCTGTTGTTTCACTCTTTTCGCTGTACCATATTATCAGATCTATATTGACTTGTTCGAAATGCAGAGGAAAGCCCACAAGGACCAAAAAGTACCTGAACCAAATGATGTGGAAATCTTCAAGGACTGTCACACCAGCAAGAAGAAGGGCATGACTACACCAGTCAAAGCCGCTGTTGTAAGTCCTCAATCCTCATGCCTTTTAAGTACTACTTACTTTGACTTGTGCCTTGAACTGCATGGTTTGTAGCCAATGTCTATTACACTTTTCAATTTTATACACAATTGTCTTAGCGTATCATTGCACCTTACAAGGTTTAAAAGGGAGGAGTGATGTTCCTTTGATCTTGACCTGTAATCTAGTTCCATGCTGGATTTCCCACACAACGTTACAATTGCCTGTTTGTCTGTTCTCAGTTGTTTTGTGATATGAATGATGTCATACTATGCTTACCATATTATAAACTTCGTCTCTTTATCCTTATCCCTCAATACAATGTGAAGAAATAGACAATACATTAGCGATGATACATGGTCATATGTTTGGAACCTGGTTTTGTTATGTACTTTGCAATAAAATACAACTAATATTTTACATGGGTTCACCAGAATAAGTTCTGTATATAGGCCAAAGCTATTTTGTTTGGTTTTGCTGCCTCCTTAATATCTTCTGTTCTGGTACTACTAATGTAAAACCTCAACTTTTCACCGAGCTATGGAAAAAATGGTGGAACCGCCACCTTCTGAAGGTGGCGAGGCAACTATAACCGCAATGTTAGCTCTTCCTGCAGTGGGTCAATACCTGTCCACTAACAGCGCCAAAAGCACGTTCCTGCGTAATATTGGGTTGGTTGTTAAGGAAATATCGTCCAAACTGCCTCATGATCAAGATATGCAAGCTCAAAGCAATGTTGTATCTGCGCTCCAGACACAAGTCCATTCCCTAACAGAGGCCCTTTGTGAAACAAGGAGAAACATTGCTCAATGTCCTCAAGATATGCATGGTTTTGAAACCAGAATATCAGACATTTTCTATGTTGTTCAGGAGCCTAGGGGAAATGAAGGCGAGGGTTATGGTGCTCCATCGGACAATACAACATGAAAACATAATAGTCAGGTCAAATGAACCGAGCTTCTGAACTTCTGGTGGTGCATTTATCTGCTAGACTGTTAAGTTTTATGCCAACCTTCCTTTTGTTATATAGTTGTAATTTGTTTTGGTGCGATACAAAATTTATTCTTAACGTGCAGCCACTGGCTGAAGAAAACAGAAAGCCATTTTTGTATAGTGTAGGGTGTTCCCTATATTTGCACTGGTGGCGATCTTTGATGTCGAGTGGATGTAATCTGTGCAATCGCCTTAATAGCCTAGCATTAGTTTCGGCCTTATTTATTTCCTAGTCTTTTTTTTCCCTGGTTTGCTAGTGGCTGCAACTACCCATGGGTCATATACGGGTCGTAGGATCCATGGGTCTCCTACGGGCCGTCGATAAATGGGCCTGTAATCAATGGGCCTCGGGCCGTCGGATAAATGGGTCTACATGGGCCGCAATCGGGCGTAATTGGTATCGGCCCAGCACGGTAACGGGCCGTAGGACTGCAAAAGCTTAATTCTGTCACAGGCATAACGGGTCGTTAATGGGCCAGAATATAGGACGGGCTGGCCAAAAACGGGCCGACTCTTGATATGGGCCGAATTTGGCCCATTAGGGTAACAGGCGAGTAACGAGCCGACTCTTGCCATGGGCCGAATTTGGCCCATTTGGAACATGCCAGTAACGGGCCGACTCTTGCCATGGGCCCAATTTGGACCATTAGGGGAGCAGGCCAGTAACGGGCCGGAAGTAATCGAGGGCCGAAAAGGAGCCCAAGAACGTATGGGCCATCAATAGGCCGAAAGCTAACACGGGCTGGAAACGGCCCATGTAAATCACGGGCCATTAACGGGTACAAAGAAAATTACTGTTCATTATGGGCTAGAGTCACCGTGGGCCTGTAAAGGGCCAAAAGATACGAAGGCCTCATATGGGCCGAAAGACGTCGTGGGCCATACATGGGCCAAAAGTGAAATGGGCTGGTGTTATATTCGATGACCCACATGACGTTGTTGGGCCGATTTCCTTTAGTGCCTAACGGGCCGTGAGTTAACGGGCCGTAAAATGGGCTATTTGCGGAGAGACCGTTAACAGGCTTTTCATGGGCCAGCCCGTTAACTTTTGACCAAGTCAAACGGGCCGGCTTTGTAAGCTAAATGGGCCAGTGGTGGGCCGTGGCACGTGTCGACATATCATAGGCGCCTATCTGACCCACTAACGAGCTGACACGTGTTTCGTCCAGCCAATAAGAATTTTACATGTGGAAATTTCCCATTGGTTGGGGCTGTTAACGGGTTATCGGATCCAAAACCCGACCCGATAGCTTAACGGCGTTCCGTTACGGTGGATGCCACGTGTCGGTCACCCTTGACGAAAGCACTTTTGTGACGCGTGATTTATCGTCATGGAAGTGGATACTTCCGTGATGATAATTTTGGTAATGTTATGGAACACTTCTACGACAGCACAGATATGACTATCTTGATTCTGTCATAAATTTGTCATGGATGTACATGCATGACAAAAAACGCGACCTACTGTGACTAACACATATCATCACGGAAGTGTATTTTTTTGTAGTGCTCCCCTTGGCAATTGCCAAGCTTGGGGGAGGTGCCCCGGTATCGTATCACCATCACACTCCTATCTTTACCGCTTTATTTAGTTCGATCCTTTTAGTAGTGTCTTGATTTAGTAGTTTGAAGTTTTGATATCAAGTATTTTGAGTTTTGCATTGCGATCTCTTTATGTAATCAAGTCAGTGTGCTATCTATAATAACGTTTAGTGTTGAGTCAAGGGCTTTGCTATGTGCTATGATCTTGAGAAAGTAGAAAGAATAAAAGAGTTCATATTGATCTTATGGATAGTGATAACTTCACACATAGAAAGTATGAGGCATAAAAATTGTCGAGAGTTGATGAACGTAGACTTGGTCATCGTTCCAATTAATAGGAAGTGATAAGGAAAGAGGGGTTCACATATAAATATATTATCTTGGACACCTTTTATGATCGTGAAGCACTCATTAAGTATGACATGCTAAAAGAGTTGATGTTGGACAAGGAAGACAACGTAATGGTTCATGTTTTCTGACATCTCAGTTAAAGTATATTGTCATTGACCTTCCAAACATGTTGAGCTTGCCTTTCCCCCTCATGCTAGCCAAATTCCTCGCACCAAGTAGAAATACTACTTGTGCTTCCAAATATCCTTAAACCCAGTTTTGCCATGAGAGTCCACCATACCTACCTATGGATTGAGTAAGATCCTTCAAGTAAGTTGTCATCGGTGCAAGCAATAAAAATTGCTCTCTAAATATGTATGACTTATTAGTGCAGAGAAAATAAGCTTTGTATGAACTTGTTGTGGAAGTAATAAAAGCGGCGGACTGCATAATAAAGGTCCACATACAAGGGGCAATATAAAGTGACATTCTTTTGCATTAAGATTTTATGCATCAACCCTAAACGCGCATGACAACCTCTGCTTCCCTCTGCGAAGGGCCTATCTTTTACTTTATGTTTTTATTTTATGCTTGAGTCAAGGTGATCCTCACCTTTCCCTTTTTACTTTATCCTTTGGCAAGCTTCTCGTGTTTGAAAGATCATGATATATATATCCAATTGGATGTAAGTTAGCATGGGCTATTATTGTTGACATCACCTAAAGGTGAATACGTTGGGAGGCAACACAGTAAGCCCCTATCTTTCTTAGTGTCCGGCTGAAACTCTATAACCACAAGTACTGCATGAGTGTTAGCAATTGTAGGAGACTACAAGATAGTTGAGTATGTGAGCTTGCTGAAAAGCTCTATTATTGATTCTTTCTGATGTTGCAATAAATTGCAATTGCTTCAATGACTGAGATTATAGTTTGTTAGTTCCCAATGAAGTTTTTGAACCATACTTGATATTGTGAATTGCTTGTTACTTGAGCATAGGAATTCATATGACAAAATCTATATATGTTGCTGTTGTTAGAATGATCATGATGCCCTCATGTCCGTATTTTATTTTTATCGACACCTCTATCTCTAAACATGCGGACATATTTTCGATTTTGGCTTCCGCTTGAGGACAAGCGAGGTCTAAGCTTGGGGGAGTTGATACGTCCATTTTGCATCATGCTTTTATATCAATATTTATTGCATTAGGGGCTGTTATTACACATTATATCTCAATACTTATGGCTATTCTCTCTTATTTTACAAGGTTTACCATGAAGAGGGGGAAAACCGGCAGCTGGAATTCTGGCTGGAAGAGGAGCAAACGTTGGAAACCTGTTCTGCACAACTCCAAAAGTCCTGAAACTCCACGAAACAACTTTTTGGAATTAATAAGAATTTCTGAGCAAAAGAAATAGGCCAGGGGGCCCACACCCTGTCCAGGAGACAGGGAGGCACCCTCCCCTATAAGGCGCGCCCCCTATCTCCTGGGCCCCCTGGTGGGCCTCCGGCGTCCATCTTCTGCTATATCATCACGTTTACCCTGGAAAAAATTGTGAGCAATCTTACGGGACGAAACTCCGCCGCCATGAGGCGGAACCTTGGCGGAATCAATCTAGGGCTCTGGCGGAGCT
>NC_041389.1:722734800-722748339 GCF_002162155.2 Triticum dicoccoides | reverse complement strand
TCACCAACGATCCTCTCACCGGGAGGGGGTCAATCTCCATCAACATCTTCACTAGCACCATCTCATCTCAAACCCTAGTTCATCTCTTGTATCCAATCTTGTATCAAAACCACAAATTGGTACCTGTGGGTTGCTAGTAGTGTTGATTACTCCTTGTAGTTGATACTAATTGGTTTACTTGGTGGAAGATCATATGTTCATATCCTTTATGCATATTATTACCCCTATGATTATGAACATGAATATGCTTTGTGAGTAGTTACGTTTGTTCCTGAGGACATGGAGTAAGTCTTGCTATTAGTAGTCATGTGAATTTGGTATTCGTTTGATATTTTGATGAGATGTATGTTGTATTTTCCTCTAGTGGTGTTATGTGAACGTCGACTACATGATACTTCACCATTATTTGGGCCTAGAGGAAGGCATGGGGAAGTAATAAGTAGATGATGGGTTGCTAGAGTGACAGAAGCTTAAACCCTAGTTTATGTGTTGCTTCGTTAGGGGTTGATATGGATCCATATGTCTAATGCTGTGGTTAGGTTTATCTTAATACTTCTTTCTGTAGTTGCGGATGCTTGCAATAGGGGTTAGTCATAAGTGGGATGCTTGTCCAAGTTAGGGCAGTACCCAAGTACCGGTCCACCCACATATTAAATTATCAAAGTACCGAACGCGAATCATTTGAGCGTGATGAAAACTAGCTTGACGATAATTTCCAATGTGTCTTCGGGAGCTCTTTTCTCATTATTAGAAATTGTCCAGGCTTATCCTTTGCTACATAAAGGATTGGGCCACCTTGCTGCATTTTATTTACTTTATTTACTTTTTGCTCGTTACTATTTATCTTATCACAAAACTATCTGTTACCTACAATTTCAGTGCTTGCAGAGAAAACCTTACTGCAAACCGCTTATCATTTCCTTCTGCTCCTCGTTGGGTTTGACACTCTTACTTATAGAAAGGACTATGATAGATCCCCTACACTTGTGGGTCATCAGAGGCCACAGTGGGAGTGGTGCGGAAGAGGGGAGAAGGGACCGGAGGAGGATGAATACGGCTATGGCCGGAACTTCAGTTTATAGCGGGCGAATGACAATGGTGGGCGGCAGAGGGATGGACGGGTGGCTCCGGAGTAGGTTCCTTGGCAACTGCATGGCATTAATATGGGCGGGAGACGGATGTCCGTGGTGTTGTTTGAACGCATAGCAGTCGCGTGCAGCGCTCTCTCGGCTGGCGTGCTACTTCAATGCCGGTGCCAGTGAGAGGTTGCGTCCGCCCTGGCCGTTCATGAATGCGCCACTGACGTTCTGGAGCGGTGACGACCATTTCGGGAGGGAAGCCGTGTGTGTGGGAGGGATTTTGGGTGGGCCAGTGTGGTCAAAAGCGGGCGTACGTGGGTGTTGCCTGGACGCCCGCAACGCTCCTCATGTTTGTCTCCGATTTTGCGAGAGAAAGTGTGTCCAGACCGCCCTGCGGACCGATGCAGGACCGCGTTGAATGACACAACACGCTCGAACCGCTCGGTCCGGACTGTTGTGGGCGGTTTGACGGTCGATGTTGGATATGCCCTTACACGCATAAGAAATCATGTCAACTATCCACACTGTTGGATTAGACCTATCTATAATGAATTACGCCTGATATAGTTAGGCTCTTGCATGAGAATCCAGTCCCCTTACTTTTTCATCTCTCTCGTTCACACAAACAAGAAATACCATGTAGCGGGCTTACAGGGCACTATTGTACGTTCTAATCACTACACTTGCAATTGTACACACGCATCCCTTAGAAGAACCCCACCGTCCTGTGCAAGCCTAGAAACTGAAGCAGAGAAACACAGAGCAGAGTTTCACTAGCATCTTCTTTCTTGTCTGTGTATCCAAGTAAAATTTCCATGCCAGCAAATCAACAATTGCAAGGTGGTGATGCAATTCTTTCCTTGTACTCCTTCTGTTCGGAAATACTACACCCATTTCAATGACAAGTATTTCCAAACGGAGAGAGTAATTAAGTATCCTCTCTGTTTTTAAAAATACATCTAGATACATCCATTTCAATGACAAGTATTTTCCTTTTTTTTCTTAAAAAAACCTTTTTAGAATGTAGATTCACTTATTTTGCTTTGTATGTTGTCTATACTGTAGAATCCCTAAAAGGTTTATATTTAGGAACGGGTATTACACAATTCGGTTTTGGCTCGTCAGGTAAGACAATACAGACAGTGGGGTACATAGTACTGGTTGGATGCATCTTATAGTACTAGATTGGACTGCACTGCGAGACAAGTGAAGTTTGTTATATCCAAGTAAAATTTCCATGCCAGCAAATCAACAATTGCGAGGTGGTGATGCAATTCTTTCCTTGTAACTAAGTTTTTTTTAGAGAAAAGGCACAGCCCGAGCCCGAGTAGGGCTCGAGCATAGCCCGACTTTGAATTAACAAAGCCATCAACCGGCCAGGATACATCGAAACAAACCATACAACCAGGACATAAAAGAAAGCAGGGGTGCAGCCCCGCAACGGCCGATACAAGGAGCTGAAAGAAAGCAAAAACGCTACGGCCAATGAAGAAAAAGACTACAGCTAGAGAAGCTGCTACCCACGATTGAAGCATGCCGCAGACGCTAGCTAGAGGACAGGGGTGTCCGAAGAAGACACGGCCATGATTGGAACACCAAGACACCAGGAAGAAACAGAGCACGCCATGGCCACCATCTCACCTACCATCACGTCCTAATCGCCGTAGAGGGGACCACTATCCCCTCTAGCCCAGGCCGAGGGCGTCGATCCGCCGGACTGACAGGACCACACGAAGGAGAGCACGGCGGCCAGAGGAGCGGACCGGTCATCCATGGTGAAGTGTTACCGCTAGAAGAAGAATTCGCCGCCACCAAGAGCACCCGAAGCACGCAGCAACCGACCCGCCTCCCCACAGACCCAAAACGGCGCCTTCAAGAAGGTAACGGCACCGGCATGGCACCGCCGCCGCCCAAACCGGAGTTTTGGGTTTTCACCCGGGTGCAGGGGAAGGAGGAGGAGGGGAGGTGAACCTCAACGTCGCCTTTAAGAAGGGGAACAGCGCCCGAAGCGTCGCCGACGAGGTGGCCGCCGCCGCCGGCCAAGGGGTTACCCCGATTCAGACCTCCCCACACCAAATCCACGCAGCCAACAGCCGGATCCGGCCGGATCCCGCCGGACTAGACGAGGAAGACGCTGATGCAAGCGACCGGGCGCCGTCTTCAGATCTGGCGCTGCAGGTCGCAGGGGTCCTGCCGCCCGACGCCCAGGTCCACCGCCGCCTCGCCACCCACGCAGCCGAGGGGAGGCGGCCACAGCTCCAGCAAACGCCGCCGGTCGCCGGGACGGCGCCGCCCTCACCACCAGGCCGCCGCCTGGAACCCTAGGCCCGTTCCCAAGGAAGAACCGCGGCCGAAGACCTCGCCGCCACCCTCATCGACGACCGCGTGGGCTTGCCGGCGGCGGCAAGGGAAGATGCGCAGGGGAGGGGGTGGTGGCGGACGAGATCTGTCGCCCCCCGAGTCGCCCCTGGAGGACGACACGAGGGGGAGGGGGGATCTGTTCACGTCCGTTCCTTTGTAACTAAGTACCCTATCTGTTTTTAAATATAAGCCTTTTTAGAATGTAGATTCACCCATTTTGCTTTGTATGTTGTCTATACTGTAGAGTCTCTAAAAGGTTTATATTTAGGAACGGGTATTACACATGTCGGTTTTGGCTCGTCAGGTAAGACAATACAGACAGTTGGTACATAGTATTGGTTGGATGCATCTTATACTACTCCCTCCGTCCGGAAATACTTGTCCTCAAAATGGATAAAATGAATGTATCTATAATTAAGTCTAGACACAATCATTTCGAGGACAAGTATTTTCGGACGGAGGGAGTAGATTGGACTGCACTGCAAGACAAGTGAAGTTTGTTGCTGGACCGTGCCATGTGACCATGAGCACGCGTATGAGTGTGGCTAGAATAGATGCAGCTCTTGTCTTGTTTGGAGCTGGCTGGAGCAAACATGCACTTGACAAGTCGACGTTGTCAAAGTGTCACAGGCGCTGCTAGCTGATGGTGTTTACAGAAAGCAGCCCCGGTTGATGGATTGACCATCACTGAGCCAGCAAATGACACATTTCGACCTTTCACTCTCTCTGTCTTAGGATCGCGCGTGTGGTGTGGGTGATTATTTATGCAACTACGTACAGTAGTAGATTAAAATTGTTTTGTTAAGTGTTTAATCAATTACTACTCCCTCCGTTTCTAAACGCATCTCTTTTTAGAGATTCCACTACAAACTACATACGGATGTATACAGACATATTTTAGAGTGTAGTTCACTTATTTCCGTATGTAGTCTATAATGAAATCTTTAAAAAGACTTATACTCCCTCAATCCCAAAATACTTGTCTTAGATTTGTCTACATATGAATGTATCTACTCACATTTTAGTGTTAGAAACATTTATATCTAAATAAATTTAAGACAAAATTTTTGAGACGGTGGGAGTATTTAGGAACGGAGGGATAGCTGGCCCTACCGTTACAAATGTTGGTTTAAATCTGGCTGTAGTAGGATCAGACAAGAATTGCTACTTCTCCACCGGTACTCCCTGTTGTTCCAGCTACTGCCAGCACACGTGACCTGGAGCATTCACTCATTTCATGACACTGTACGTATCTCAAGAGATTGGCAAGCACAGATTACAGCGCAAACCCATCATCATCAATTCGATTCAAATCAAGTACTACCTCTCTCTCAGTTTACAGGACGTGCGCGTACCCCTAAATCGTCAATTTGACCAACCTAATACAAGTCATATATTACAAAAAATATATCAACATAAACTTCGGAGTTTCTACTTTCAAAAGGTATAATTTATGTGTTATATAGTTTATATTAGGGTGATAAAATTGGCAACCTAGGTATACACGTAGGACTTGTAAACTGAAACGGAGGTAGTACTACTACAGTTGTATGGTGATAATGAGGTGAAAGCGCGCGATGCACATGGAGTAGCATCAATGTTTGTGATGTCCTTGGGAAGCAAATGCATATGCATGCCATTTTTTGAGTATATTTGGTAGTGTATGATTCATATCTCTCTCCCACCATCATACTCCCTCCGTCCTAAAATAAGTGACTTAACTTTGTACCAACTTTAATAGACGAAGGGAGTATTTCTATAAGAGCTTCTTCTTGAAGTTAATATAAAGCTGAGTCGCTTATGTTGGGGCGGAGTGAGTATTTCTGTAAGAGCTTCTTGTCCTATAAGACATGTACTCCATCCTTCCACTTATATAGGGCCTACTACGTTTTTCAAGGTTACCTTTGACCACAGGTTAACACAATGATATACGACATGCATGGTATACAAAGCATACCATCGAATACGTATGTGAAAGAAGTTTTAATGATCATATGTCTCGTATACTAATAGTATTACCATTCGTCAAAGGCTACCTCGAAAGACGTATTAGACCCTATATATATGAAAGAAGGGAGTACACAATTTATACTCGCCCCACCGTGCTCAACAATACAACAAGCAATTTCATCAATTGTCCCCTCTCTAATCCTCTTACATTGCATCTATCTTAAATCCCGACCAAACTCCACCACAGCTTCCGGCAGTGCTGCCCCCGGGGAGGTCCATCTCCACCCGGGCTGTGCAGTCGTAGCTAGGCTTCTTTCGCTGATCATGTTGATTGACTGCCCTAGAGAGTCAATTTCCTTGATCCATATTTTTTTTCTGATAGGCGTTTCTTTTTTTGTTTTTCCGATCTAATATCGGTTTTTGTCTCTCGTCAAGCCTCTGCGCGCCTCTAGCTCGACATCGGCGTCGACTGCATCAGCCTCTTCTTCGATTACGCGGCTTGGCGCGACAACGGTACCCCAGGGGACGCCCGCTGTCCGCCGTTTCATCCGCATGTCGCCACCCTGCTCCGACCGGGACTCCGCACCGTGCGACAGGTCTAATCTGTCGTTTTGCACGCACCTTCAAAGGTCCCTTGGAGATTGTCACCGAGCACGTGCGTGAAAGGGCTAGTTATCGACTAGAGGGGGGTGAATAGGCGATTTTCATGAAAGTCTTCAAAACATGGAAGTTTCGAAGACAAACAATAGAAACAACACTATTCGTATGCAGCGGAAGATAGACTACACTAGACAAGTCATAGTCAAGTATTCAATGAAGTGAAAGCACGAAGACTATTAGCAGCTAGGTAGTAAAGATCAGGATGGAAGATTGTATGAAGCCAATCAGAACAGGTAGTCACACAGTGAAGTCAAACAGATAATGCAAGCAGGCAATGACTTCACGAAGACAAACTGTAGTAGAGATAAGTGAGAGATAGAACCAGTAGCTTCAGGAGGACAGGGATTTGTTCGACCAGTTCCAGTTGCTGTGACAACTATACGTCTGGTTAGGGAGGCTGAGATTCAACTCAGAAGACCGCGTCTTCACCTTATTCCTCTTGAGCTAAGGACACCTAGTCCCTACCCAATCACTCTGGTAAGTCTTCAAGGTAGACTTCCAAACCTTCACAGATTTCGTTCACCGGCAATCCGCAATGGCTCTTGGATGCTCAGAACGCGACGCCTAACCGGCTGGAGGATTCACAGTCCTCAAGTGTAACAAGTCTTCAGATCACGCAGATAGAAAGACTTCAGTGATGCCAAACACTCTTTGGGCTCTGGGTGGTTTGGGCTTTGTCCTTGCAAGGATTCTCTCTCAAAAGCTTCGGAGGTGGGTTGCTCTCATAACGACAAAAGCCGTGTACTAACTCTGAGCAGCCACCAATTTATGGTGTAGGGGGTGGGCTATTTATAGCCACTGGGCAACCCGACCTGATTTTTCCAAAATGTCCCTGGGTCACTAAGGAACTAACATGTGTCACAACAGTCAGACTTCAAACACACGCGGCAGCATGACTTGGGCTACAAGTAAAGCTGACTCATCCGACTCTGGATAAGATTTTCTCTCATTGTCTTCGCTCGAAGACATAGGATTTGGTTGAGCATCACTTCAGTCACTCTGACTTTGTTCACTTGGACCCCACTTAACAGTGCGGTGGTTCCTATGACTCAACAAAGAAGAAAAGGAAACAACGAAACAACTAAGTCTTCGCGCTCCATAGTCTTCACTCAATGTCTTCTCGTGTCATAGTCTTCAACGTGAATAGCTTCATAGACCACCATTGTCTCCAGTGTCTTCACATATTTTTAGGGGTCATCTCCGGTAGGTAAACCGAATCAATGAGGGACTACTACCTGTGTTATCCTGCAATTCTCACAAACACATTAGTCCCTCAACCAGGTTTGTCGTCAATACTCCAAAACCAACTAGGGGTGGCACTAGATGCACTTACAATCTCCCCCTTTTTAGTGATTGATGACAAACCAGTTGAAGTTTTCAACGGGGATAAAAGTATGTGAAATTGTAAAGGATTAAGATATTGTCTTCATAGGTGGCAAACAGGCTCCCCCTGAAGATGTGCATATAAATGTTTTGCGTTGGAATGCAAATGCACATGGCAGGTTGTACTTGTGGAGATCCTCTTCACCATATGAAGACAATACATCATGCATGAACATATATACAAGAATAATGACATGCATAATGAAAAATGGACGTCTGCGAAATGACTTCATGCGGGATTTATCATCGCACATGTGGAATTTATCGTCGCATCACAGAATAGCAGAAAAATTAGCAGACGACCATCAAGTTTAAGTGTTACAACTCAAAGAACCAAATGTATCAAAAAAAATGAGAGTTGTAAACACTAGGCAAAAGTATAGCAACCACCCATATAGACCCGCTTGAAGACTATCAACATATGCTTCTCCCCCTTTTGTCAGTAAGGACCAAAAAGGTTTGAAGACATAGTCTCTACTCGTTACCATGAGGATTAGGTGAAGCAGCAGGGTCGTCGTTGAGATTTGGTGGTGCAGAAGGACTTGGTACAGTGTCGATACGTGCCGAAGGTGGTGGTGGTGAAGTAGCATCATCGGCGTCATCAAGGACTCTGGCATTTACGGTTGCTGCAGAGGAGGAGTACTCTGAATCTTCAAGAGACGGGGTTCGACGCAAGACAACATTCCTTGGAGGAGTGGAGTCGAACTTGAATCTTCCGGTGAAGCCATCGTCGTGAAGATCAGCTTCAGCACTAAGCAATGTCAGACTCTTCCAAGACCTCCGACAGGTTTCATGAGTGACAAAGGCATTCTTGGTGGCAAGGTTGCGAATGCGATTAACATCCACCAAGAGGCTTTGCATTTGACATTTGAGCCAGTAGTGATGCTTGTCGTGTTTCTGATGCAAGGCCATGAGAAGCTCTCGGTCATTTAGTACACGAGATCGCTTCCGAGGCCTTGGGGCAATAGTGCTTTCTGTGGCTTCAGTTCGTGCACGACGAGTGTTGCCGACCAGAGGATAAACACGAGAAGCAACCTGAACACCTTCAACATGCTGGGAAAAGCTTTGACGATCTGCATTGTGAAGATATAGTGCTTCCTTGGCAGGCTCTGGGTAAATGGCTTCAATGGACATATCAACCTCTGGTAGAAATATGAGATGGTTGCGTGCAGAGGGCTGATAGTCAACGGCAGAGTGAAGCTTAATCGGACGCATAACCCATGGAGCATAAAATTTCATACCAAAGATGTCAGAGCCAGATGCAGCAAACTAACGAATGAAGAAATCCTGAGCATTGAAGCTTTTGCCATTGAGAATGTAGAAGACCAATGTCTTCATTGCACCTTCAAGCTTTGCTGAGGAGGAATGCCCTTTGATGGGCCATAGAGTACGCCTAATGATGTGATAGATGGTGCGGGGCAGATACTCTAGGTCTTAAACAAAGAATTCCTTGGGATATTCGGCATCCTGTGGCAGTGGCTTCATCATGCTCAGCATTTGGCTCATGTTGGGCTCTGGCTTCTGAAAGATGCTCTCCAATGCATCGTGGTGAAGATGACAACCAGGTTCATAGAGTTCGCCTGGAGTGGACATGCCGGTAAGCTCAATGAGATCAAAGGCTTTGGCTTCATGATGGACATTGCCTATCATCCACTCAAGGACCCATGCCTTTGGATCCCTGTTGTAGCCGCGAATGTGGAGAGTTGCATAAAATTGTAGCAGAAGCTCTTCATTCCAATGCTCCTTATCAGTGACAAACTGGAGCAAGCCTGCATCTCGGAAACAGTCAAGTGCTTCTTCTAAGCAGGGCAGGCCAGCAATGGCTTCAGAATCCAGACGCATATGAGGAAATATGCACCCTTGATTGTATAGAACACAGGGGTAGTAGCTGCGCTGCTGATAACTCCAGAACCGATTAGATGATATTCTTGGCTTGGAATATGGGTTCTTGGCTTTATTGAAGAAGGTGTTGTGTGCAATGAAGCCGTTGACATTGAACGAGCCTGGTGCAGATGTAGTACCTGGAAACCGTGATAATTTGGGCTTTGGCTTTTGAACCTGAGGCCTGTGCTCCACATGATAATCAAATTGAGGTCCGGGAGCAGGCGGAGGAACCAGAATAGGCCATCTCACTGCGACCAGGTCGCCTTGATAGAATGCTTGCTCAATGGTATGAGGCCTTGGAGGTGGGACAGGAGCAGAGGCATTTGCAATGGCGTCAGGATGCACATTAGTGGCAGGGGCATCATTGGCTTCATCCACAGTGTTGACTGCAGGCGCCACATTGTCTTCTACCATGACAACGTCATTGGCTTCAGTGGTGTTATTGGTGGCAGCCTCAGGATTCTGAACCTCCACTTGAGTAGCTGGAGGGTCGGGCACAGACACGTTCTCCTCGAGAACAATTTCTTGGTTGGTAGGGGGAGTAGCAACACGCTCTTCTTCTCCTTGTCTTTCATCGGCTGATGCAGCCGGATTGTCTTCAGAAGCATTAGCTTCAGACACTGGAACCGTCGCAAAAGGATTATCTTCAGGGAACACTTGACGTGCCACTAAGCTGGACTGGTTAGAGTCTTCTTCTGTGATGGTAGTCATGGAGACAGATGGCCTTAGGCCTTTGCGAAGCCATTGAAACACGGGCGACGCCTTTGGCGAGGGTGTGGTCTCCATATAATTATCATCATTCACCAATGGGCTGCTGACTTGCGCCGGTGGAGGACGGGGTGTACTCGATGAATCTTGACTTGGAGTTGCTGGTTGGGGGCGATCAGCCCATGAGGCATCTTGAGAGATTGGCGTCAAAGGACGACCAATATTGATGAGCTCGCTGTTCGTGAGAACAGGCGATGATACCATTAGGAGCTCAATCTGAGGAAGGACTTCATCATCTTCTACATTGTCTTGAGGACCAATGTCTTCAGTCGTGATGGGGTCAACGACTGGTACTTCTTGAGCTTCAGGAGCCTCTATGGAAGCAGACTCACGAACTATCAACTGACGCTCTTGATTTTCAGACGCAGGATGAGCAAAAGCAATGGGCTCGACAACAAGGGGCTCTTTGGGAGCAGCCCGATCTCTTTTCTTGGTTTTTCTCTTCTTGGGGGGTGGTGCATCATCAGTGGTGTTCTTGATTTTTTGCTTTCTGGCTTCGGCTTCGGCTGCCTTGGTTTTCTTCTGTTCTGAAGCCACTGTGAGGACACTACTAGAGAAAAGCTTACCAGTAGCGCTTGTTTTTGTGCTACCAGTAGCGCGGGTACCAGCGCTACTGCTACGGCGCTACAGCTATTTTGTAGCAGTAGCGCATTTCTAGACCATCGCTACTGGTAAGTTCAACTACTAGTAGCTCATTTTTAGGCCAGCGCTACTGCTAACATTTATGTTTTTTAATATTTTGGCGTTGTACATGTTTAAACAGATATATCTTTTATACAATAACAACTCATCATGAACTAGTCTGTTTAAATAGCATACTCATTACCAGTAGTCATCACCACCAAACAATGTTCGTTAATGAGACATCATATATATAACAAGTTGGTCACTAGTCATAATCACAACTCCTCATCCTCCTCATCAACTCTAACACATTATAGCACATAATAACACATTCTACCTAGGACCTAATCCTCTCATAGGACCTACTCTACCCTCTCTTAGGTAAAATATCATAAAACAAGATAGGCATTGACTCTTCATTAAGGAAACTGAACTCTCCATAATGAAGAACGGAGATCATCCTGTCTCCAAGTCTTGGACTACGCACAATGTTGCTTCCAAATAGCTCTCTATGATGGTTGAAACATTTTTCCAATCATTTATTATCATAGCTTCCTCACTTTTAGAAATCCGGTATGGACAGGAGTGATGTGGATACTGTGGCTGACCTGGCCGTGGTGGTCGTAAGCTCATAACTTCAACGCGACCTCTTGGCAACATCACATGAGGCACACAATCCATCGGGATTTTCTATTAAAAACATAGTAATAACTTTGTAGTTAGCAATGTAGTTAGCAATGTTCAAAGATGCATGGATGTCGTAATAGTAGAAAATTTTACCATGATATCTCGATTGATGTTACCATAGCACACCGCGTGCACTAGTGGCACATATGGACCATAATTTTGAGGAATTCGATAATAGCTATTGTAATTCTCAAGATCAGTAAAAAATGTGATAAGACCATCTTTCTCCTTATAAGTTAATTGTGCTTCATCATTGTAGTAGTAGGTTCTGTCTACCATCTTCCGTACATTTTTTGAAGAATGAAAATAAGCTGTCAGTGGAAATAAGCTGTCAAATATTTTGAAATAAACAATATAAATTACTTAGTAAATATGTTTAAGAAACTCACACAGCGGTAGAACTAGAAGCGTGTCAACAAGGACCCAAATGGTCATATCATTTTTGTCGATGTCAGGATCACCAAGATCGAAGGTGAGAAGCATACCCTCATGAAAATCATACGCCTTGGAAAGGGCTTCCCAATTCGGGCAACCAAAATTGGATGAGTTCACAGAACTGTATAGTTTTACAGCAAAATCATAACCATGATGGGTCCTTAGTTGAATTATCTTTGTCTCCGTGCTTTCATGATCTTCAAAACCCATCTTCTCCAAGACATAGCGTCTTGCATGGCATGGGATAAGCTAGTCGAATTGTAAAAGACGGAAATTACACGTTGAAGAAGCAGAGAAGTCGTGCAAAAATAACAAAAAACACTTGTCATCGTTGCGTACTGTATCAACATCGAAGGTCTCTTGGAGCTTCATGCTGAAGCGCCGACCTTCTACTAGGTGAGGCCTGTCGCACATACCGCGCTTATCTTCGCAGTAATCGCACATAGGAAATTCCCTTTTGTCGTCAGACATTTCCTAATAGGTAATTAACAATCCATCATGAATACATATGTAGTAGTTTGTAGCACAGACCGCGCTCATCTTTTGCATTCAATAAGCAAATAACTAATAGGTAATTAATAATCCATCATCGAATACATATATAGTAGTTTGTAGCAAAGATTATCATATAATATCACTAATACATCTCGAATAATAGCTCCTCTAGGTTCAGTGGGCCGCGGTGGGCACCCAAATAGAAGGAACCATCACCGGATCATAGCTCCGGTGAGATCCCAAATAATCTGCCAGGTATTGGAGAACCGGCCGTTCGCCAACGCAACCAAGTAGCGTTGGACGTGCGCGTTCTCCTCCATGACATGGTGTTGAACCACCTGCGCGGGGGACTGAAGCCTCTCCACCGATGCAGGCCCACGTGACCGCCACCAAAGAAGCTCCAGGTCAACGACGGGCTGGCTCCTCACTAAGCTGCGCTCACCAGAAGGTAGCACAACTCAGTACCAGCCCGACGGAGCCCAGTCCCGAACATGGCCCCTCGGCTCAAGCAGGAGTCCTCCGCCGAGTCGACGACGAGGATGCGGGATAGGCATCGTCGACGTCGAGAACAAAATGCTTAATTATGAAAACAAAATTAATAAACACTTAGCAAAATTTGACATGACCTTTGCTAAAAACAGGACCAATCGAGCGCCTGAAATTTGCCAGAACGTAAACGAGTCGACATTTCTGGCAAAACATAGGCCACTCGGAAAAATATGACATGTCCAAAATGTGACATGTTCAAAATATGACATGTCCAATGCAAATTTGCATATAACAGGAAAAATTGCTTTAACTAAAAAAATAACAACAATTGCTTTAACTAAAAAAATACCTAGAATTCTGTTAACTACACCTAAAACAACTAAAACACTTAAAATTCTGTTAACCACACCTAAAACAACTAAACCACCTAAAATTCTGTTAACTACACCTAAAACACCTAAAACTCTTTTAAATACACTTAAAACAAATTCAACATTATTCTAAGAACACCTAAATTATTCTAAGAACCTACCTTTTTAACTAAAACACCTACAAATTTAACTAAAACACCTAAAATTCAACTAAAACACCTACATTATTTAACTAAACACCTACAAATTCAACTAAAACACCTAGAAATTAACTACTCACTAATAACTATAACTAGGGAGGGAGGGAGGAGGAGGAAGAAGGGAGGAGTATACCTCTCGGTGGAAGAGGGCCG
>NC_041389.1:722707227-722734290 GCF_002162155.2 Triticum dicoccoides | reverse complement strand
AGGGGAGGAGGGCCGGTGCCGGGGAGGGCGGCCGGATCGGGGGACGACTGAGGGATTCGATCTGGTGTGAGCGTGTGAGTGTGAGTGAGGGGAGGGGTGGTGCGCGGGCTGGCGCGGGAGGAAGCAGAGAGGTGGGCTTAGCGGCAGCGCGGGGTAGGCGGCCCAGCGCTATAGCTAAAGCTGCAACGGGGGCCCGAGAGCATGGCCCATTAGCAGTAGCGCTGGCTGTAAAATCCAGCGCTACTGCTAACGTGCACCTGTAGCGCTTGTGCTGGCCGGCGCTACTGCTAAATAGCAGTAGCGATGGGTGTCTAACCAACGCTACTGCTAAATGTCTACCTATAAGCATTTTCCTATTAGCGAGACCTTAGGCTTCGAGCCTGTCATACTGGCAGGGAAGACAATGTGAGGTTCTTCCCACCTTGGAGCTTCAGTTGGGGCCACAATAGACTTCTTCTTCTTTTTGGCAGCCATCTTGGGGTCAATGCCTGGACGCCCAAGTGCTTTGCACTTCTCAGCTTCGTTCTAAGCTTGAACACACTTGGCAGCAAGATTCTTCATGTGCTCTCTTGATCCTTTGGCCTCTTTGCGCTTCTTGCGAAACGCCTCCTTGAGGTCATTCAACATCAGCTTGAATTTCTGAACATCAGCCACACTAAGCTTGGCCACATGCTTCTTGAACTGCTCTTTCTCAAAGTCAATCTTGTTCTTCAATTTAACAATTCGCTGAGCCAGAGCCAGCTCAGGAGCAATTGCGCCTTGGAAGGCGACGCTGATGCCAATGGGGAGCTGAAAATCATCAAAACTGAGATCTTGATTGTCAAACCACTCATCAATGAAATTGTCCAAAATGTTCACATCGAAGAGGGGCAGATCATTGAAGATCTCCGCCTCTTGCTTGCTCTTTATCAGCTGCTCAAGAGCATCGTTACCAAACTCCTCATCTGAAGACATATCAATGGCTTCAGATTCGTTCCTCAGAACGACAGCTGGTGTCAGTGCTTGACTGGATCTCTGAACAGTTTTCTTCTGTGGCTTCTCGCGCTTCTTGGAGATGCGAGAGAGATCTTCAGAGGTGTTACTTGGAGCAGGAGGGGCAGTTGCCAATGGCTTCACTCGAGAAGCTTTTGGTGCAGCAGTTGGTTTTGAAGCCTTAACTTTCTTTTGCTTCAGTGGCTGAGGAGGTGGAGCTGGTGCATCATCTTATATAAGCCTACGTACCCCGAAAACATCCAGGGAGCACCCGAAACACAATTTCCACCGTCGTAACCTTCTGTATCCGTGAGATCTCATCTTGGAGCCTTCGCCGGCACTTTGCCGGAGGGGGAATTGACCATGGAGGGCTTCTACATCAACACCATAGCCCTTCCGATGAGTTGTGAGTAGTTTACCACAGACCTACGGGTCCATAGTTATTAGCTAGATGGCTTCTTCTCTCTTTTTGGATCTCAATACAATGTTCTCCCCCTCTCTTGTGGATATCTATTCGATGTAATCTCTTTTTGTGGTGTGTTTGTCAAGATCCGATGAATTGTGGGTTTATGATCAAGTTTATCTATGAATAATATTTGAATCTTCTCTGAATTCTTTTATGTATGATTGAGTTATCTTTGCAAGTCTCTTCGAATTATCAGTTTGGTTTGGCCTACTAGATTGATCTTTCTTGCCATGGGAGAAGTGCTTAGCTTTGGGTTCAATCTTGCGGTGTCCTTACCCAGTGACAGAAAGGGTTGCAAGAAACGTATTGTATTGTTCCCATCGAGGATAACAAGATGGGGTTTATATCATATTGCTTGAGTTTATCCCTCTACATCATGTCATCTTGCTTAATGCGTTACTCTGTTCTTATGAACTTAATACTCTAGATGCAGGCAGGAGTCGGTCGATGTGTGGAGTAATAGTAGTAGATGCAGGCAGGAGTCGGTCTACTTGTTGCGTAGGTGATGCCTATATACATGATCATGCCTAGATAATCTCATAATTATTCGTTTTTCTATCAATTGCTCGACAGTAATTTGTTCACCCACCGTATTACTTATGCTATCTCGAGAGAAGCCTCTAGTGAAACCTATGGCCCCCGGGTATATCTCTTATCATATTTGCTTCCAATCTACTTTTATTTGCATCTTTACTTTTTGCATCTATATTATAAAATACCAAAAATATATTTATCTTATCATACTATCTCTATCAGATCTCACTTTCGCAAGTGGCCGTGAAGGGATTGACAACCCCTCTATTGCGTTGGTTGCGAGTTCTTTGTTTGTTTGTGTAGGTGCGTGGGACTTTTGAGGAGCCTCCTACTGGATTGATACCTTGGTTCTAAAAAACTGAGGGAAATACTTACGCTACTCTGTTGCATCACCCTTTCCTCTTCAAGGAAAACCAACGCAAGCTGAAGACGTAGCAGGCATCATATTTGTGTTACCGCTTATCCTCCTTCTCACCCTCGCCGGCGATGGCCTCGGTGTTCACACAAAACAACAAAAAACGTGTGCTGAATATGGTTAATCCTAAGGCGTCTCTCTCCCTCTCTCCTCCCTCTCCCTCTCTCCTCTCTCCTCTCTCTCTCTCTCTCTCTCTCTCTCTCTCTCGCTTTCTCTCACTCTCGCGATGAGAAATCTGTTGTTTTCCCTTGCGAAATTTTTCAGAGGTATGCACGTGTAGTTATCGATGCTTTCTTTTCCGTATATGGTTATAGTGGGGTATTTATTTGCAATCCGGATTGCCGCCGGTATGAAAAAAACGGATCTTGCGCTATAAATCATAAGTTTGCTTCCATAACAATATTTTAAAAATATTTAATAGATAAATTTAACATCATATTTAGATTTCACATATTTTTCTAATAAAATTTCATATATAATATGTTAAAATCGAAGTTACGGTTTAAAAGATACAGGTAATTTAGAAAATCATTTGGTTTGACTCAAATATATTCCAAACTAATATTTAAAAATACTTAACAGGTAAAAATAATCTCATATTCATATTCTACATATTTTTCTAAGCAAATTTCATATATAACATGTTCAAATCGGAGTTACGGTTTAAAAGATATGAATGATTTTAAAAAGCATTTGTTTGACTTCAATATGATCCGCGGATGAATTACCTAAAACATCAGGGGGGTTTCCGAAAAATGTAAAATAACGGTTCGGGTGTGACTTACATCCGGACGGGGGTTGATTTCAAGAAAAGATAGAGACTTTTGTGTAAAATACGAAAATAACGCTTCGTTTTAACTTAACACAGGAATGCGGGTTGAAATCTCTGAAATAGAGGGACTTTTTAAAAAAAATGCCATGACGGACGAAAGAAAACCAATTTGCTTTATTATTAGGTAAAGACTAATATTAGAAAATCAATTAAAACTTTGAAAATTAATATAAAATAAACCATAGCTCGGATTAAAAAGTTTTATACATGAAAGTTGCTCAGAACGACAAGATGAATCCGAATACGCGGTCCGTTCGTCCGCTACACGTTCCTAGCATAGCAAACCTGCAACCGTCCCCCTCTAGTTCGGCTGTCTGAAAATGCAAACTTCGAAAAAAACATTCCCGGATGTTTTCCCCCTTCTTCGGTATCGTGTAGCATTGCATTAGAACACCCCTAGCTCTGCCTGTTGACTTGTCGTGCATGTGTTTGCTCTGTATTTACTGTTTCTTCACCCTCTTCTTCTTCGGTAGACCCCGAGACTGCGGCTGATGTCCCTATGACTGACTACGTCATCGACGACACTTCTACCCCTTTTCAGCGGAGCTTCCAGGCAAGCCCCCCCTTTGACCATCGCGATATCGTCCATTCCATTCTCTCATACTTACATTAGATTTTGCTACTGTAATTGATTGCTCCTATTTTGATGCATAGCCTGCTTTTGTACCTGCTATTGTTATCTACCTGCTTATCCTAAATTGCTTAGTATAGGCTGGTCAGTGATCCATCAATGACCCTCACCTTGTCCTTGTTGCCCCTGCTTCATTATCGATGACTCGATCAACGTGAACGACGACCAGAGCCCGACACCTCACATCACATCACACCCGCTTTGTTGCCCGACTTTGCAGAGCTACTATCGAGTGTCGAGGGTGATACCTCGTAACGCACTCCTTATGATAACTTTGTAGTGTAGCAATTCAGTCGTGGTTGCCGAGGGTGATTCCTCCTTCACCACCACCGATATGACTCTGTCATGCAACCCCTCAAGTGTGGACCTTGAGGGTGCCTACGTTCACCTTGATGTTTACATTGAGTGGAATCCACCGAGGGTGACTCCTCGGGGTTTCCCCCTTGATGTTTTGGACACACGGTTACCCAGACTTTATTTGAGACCGTTGTTAAAGTCGGGTCGGCCCTGAGGAGTACCCGTGAGTTGATGTGAAAGTCGGGCAGGCCCGGAGAGCACCCACGAGTTTTCTACGAGGCACGGCCGGGCATTCTGGGCCCTTGCCGTAAGTCCACGAGATGGGGCAACAGGGTCACATTATCGTGAGTCTCTGTCCGTCTCTGCGAGCCCCCAATGCACTAACAAGTTTGGGTATTTGTTCTGAGTTGGCCTCTGGCCTTTACGCACTAACCACCATGCGAGAATAGTTATGGGCCTCGACATCGCAGTATTAGCCGAAGCTTTGTCAGACGTCCAGTTCAGCATTGTGGCACGGTCGGATCGTGCTGGCCATCCGAGGCGGTGTTGGTATCCACCCTGCACACAACGACCAGGAGTGCAACGGGTGATGGGCCCAAGACCCCGGAGTGCTTAGGATGTAGACCGGCGGAGACCTCTTTGCTGAGCCTAGGTAGGGTTGCGACGTGTTGATCTTTCGAGGCCGGGCATTGACCCAGAAAAGTGTGTCCGGCCAGAGTAATCAAGCGTGTTGGAAAACGTGGTGCACCCTTGCAGGGAAGATTATCTATTAATAGTCGTGTCCACGGTAACAGACGTTCAGACTTGTACCCTGATATTATATGACTAGAAATGGATACTTGAGATATGTGATGGATATGTGGCTCCGGGATTGCTTTCTCGCAGGGAGTCGGGGAAGGATCTCTGGGCGTTGATTCTACAACATGTTTGTTAAATATTAAAATGCTATTATTTACTCTTCTACATGCTGCAAGATGCTTGAAGCTGCTTGAAAATGCTAGTCTTCGATAGGCTAGGCTTTCCCCTCTCTTCTGGCATACTGTAGTTCAGTCCACAGATACAACCCTTCCATTTGATACCAATGCATACTTAAGTATAGATCTGATGCTTGTGAGTACTTTGGATGAGTACTCACGGTTGCTTTGCTACCCTTTCCCCCTTCCTTCTTATTTCCGGTTGTTGCAACCAGATGGTAGATCCCTGGAGCCAGATGCCACCGCCGACGCCTACTACTACCCGATGGTGCTTGCTACTACCTGGAGACCGCCGCCGACCAGCAGTAGTTAGGAGGTCCCAGGCAGGAGGCCTTGCCTCTTCGATCGTTGTTGCTTTTGTGCTAGCCTTCTTAATGCAGTCTTGTTTAACTTATGTCTGTACTCAGATATTGTTGTTTCCGCTGACATTCTTGTGTATCGAGCTTGTATACGAGCCCTCGAGACCCCTGGCTTGTAATATAAAGTTTGTACTGTTTTAATTTGTGTTTAGAGTTGTGTTGTGATATCTTTCCGTGGGTCCCTAATCTTGATCGTACACATTTGCGTGTATGATTAGTGTACGATTAAATCAGGGGCATCACATAATGTTACTCTTATGAAAATTTGTTTACGGGTTTAACGTAATCAGCCAATTGGAGGATTTGGATTAGAGATTGGGGGAGGAAGAGGTTCACCCCCTCAAAATTCGGGGGGAGGAGAGTTTGTTAGGAACATTACGATAAGAGTTGGATGTAATCCCTCTGTTTGTTTTTATAAGACGTTTCAGATAGCTTTGCTTTGTACTGTTTTGGACCGTGTTTGAATGTCTGAAACGTCTTATAAAAATGAAGAGAGGTAGTAGCATTTTTGGTTTGTTGGGTACCGTTGGTGCTTAAAGTGAGCAGCTCCAGCTGATGGACTATCATTGCGCCAAATGGCACACTTTGACCTTTCAGTCTTGCTGTCTTAGGATCCCTTTAATCCTTTCACTGCCATGGTTACTTTAACAGTGAGAAGTAATCTACTGGAACCACCGGAGTAGTCAAGATGGAATGTACTGCACACATGTGGCTATCATGGAGATCTGCACCGCACACATGCGTGTGGGTGATTAGTTACTCCCTAGTCCAGATTGAAAATTGTTTTATTATGCTTAAGCTGGTCCTAGACTTGCAATGTCTGTCTGGTCTGAATCTGGCTGGATCTGCCAGTGGAATAGGATCAGACAAGAATAGAATACTCGATCGAATCGGTACTTCTCCATCCAGCGCACACGTCTCCTTCATTTCATGATGATACCCGAGGAGACTGGCAAACACAGATTACAGAGCAAACCCATCATCATCAATTCGATTCATGTAGAGTACGGTACTAACTGGTACTCCCTCCGTTCCTAAATATAGGTCTTTCTAGAGGTTTCAACAAGTGACTATATACGAAGCAAAATAAATGAATCTATATTCTAAAATATGTCTACATACATCCGTATATGGTAGTCCATTTGAAATCTCTAAAAAGACTTATATTCAGGAACAGAGGGAGTACTACAGTACTACTGATACTGCGACTCAGGTGGAGTAGTAGCATGAGTAAATCAGTGGACAAAGCAGGCCTCCGAAGGCGCGGTCGCAAACGGACCGTCGTCCATTTTCTGTCCGTTTTCGACTCATTCCCGGCCCAAGTTTCGACCGAGTTTACGGTCGAACAGACACACGCGGACGGCGTGTGGCACCTGCCCATGTCTTCCCCTGCGGCTGAAGCATATCCCTTCAGGACTCACGGCCGCTCGATGAGCGGGCTGCTGGACATGGTGAAGATATGTCCAAACAAAATGGAGATCTGTCGTGGTCAGCATGAGACTAGTTTTAGCCTAGTCCGATATAGTATAATTAAAATATGCCAGAAATATAGAAAATCATCCAGTTTGCATGTAATTTGTCCAGTTAATTAAAACCGGGTTTGAAATATATGCGGCTAGCTTTGGATGGCCGGCTCCCACATCTATGTCTGTGGACTGGTCACCTCAGGTCCACATACGGATGCGGTGTTTGGTTTGGGGATCGGCATTGAAGATGTCCTAAGGGCATCTCCAACAGTTTGTATGTTAGCTTGTTGGTAAAATATGGCATGTCATCAACCAACACCTTAACATACAACAACTCCAATGGGGTGTATCTAGTTTACCCAATAGTGGATGTGAGATAATAAATAAGGTGCTCTCTCATTTTACATTGGAGCTTGTGCAAGGGGTGTTGATTCATGTACATACAACCTTCCTCTCTTCCTTCATTTATTACATGACACATCATCAAAAATTCTATGTGATAAAGTCTACCAACAACTGTCTTATAACCATTGGAGATGCCCTAAGAGCATCTACAACCACACATACCTAATTTGAGTTGCCAAATGCCCACGGCTGGACGCGTATGTGGACAGTGATAGGTCATACCTCAATTTTGTCTTCCCACAAACCATATTACTCACTTCACGATTTGCATTTCCAACAAAAGCATGCATTGGCATGATCTACGTACAACAAAACTACGACCAAATACACTGCTCGTCCTCCTCGCCAGAGATGTTGCATCTCCTCCAGCAGCTGCAACCACTCCTCTAGGGTGAGCATGGCTTAGGTGGTGATCCTAGGGTGGGCCATGGTTAGCGGTTGACGGCGATCAGACTGAAGGTGGCCGCGCAAAAGGGAGGAAGGGTATAGAAATGCGAAGTGGAGGACATGCTAGTGTTGGGATGCCGCCGTTCGGTTTAACTAGCCAAACTTGTTCCCTCGGGCGACACGCTGGAGCGGCGCCACACGACGCCATGAATGCATCCTCACCAAAGACCGAAGGAGGCGCCTGTTGGACCGACGATTTCTGCATTTGTCCGCGTGGACCCTTGCGGTCAGTTCTAGATGGCAGGTGCATACATGCATCCCCATATTCGGCCTATGTATGGGCTAGGTATGCGGAGTACCGGTCAGTCCAGACTTTTTGGCCGAATGCCAAGTTCGATGACAATTTTACTTCCAGATAGTGACTAGACAACGCGCCCGGATGTTTGGGTGTGGACATGAGAGCAACTCCAACGCGGCGACCCATTTCGTCCGCTGCCATCCATTTGGGTCGCCGTGGACAAAAGTGACGGCCCAACGCGACGACCCATAACCAAAACAAGTTCACTTTGGGTCCGCGCAGACCCATTTCCGGCCTAAATCCAGGTCTGAAATGCTTCGGCGCGAACGTGAAGCGGGCGCGCCGCGCATCTTCTCGGTGTCCGCCATGCCCCCACATGTTGGCCGGCTAACCACCGTCCGCGGTCATAGTAAATGTGCCCACCTACTTCTGTCCCGCTTGGCAGTGGGTGGAGTCGAGGAGTACGATTGCCGATTCTGTTTCAGCACTCGTCGCTCGATGGCCTCGTCGCCTCGAGCCCTCGACTCCAGCCCACTCCAGCGCTCAGCAGCCCAGGATTTGGGCCCTGTGCGGGCGGCACTTCTGGTATCACTGTGGGCCCGACCCCTGCCCCATTATGCTTGTTAGTTGGGTAATTTGAAACGAGAGAAATGCTAGGATATATAGGAAGGAATTGACGCAGCCGTTTGTACATCCTCAAGATTATTCAACACGACTGTAGGCTTTGGGTCACAACATGCGGCAGACACTCCAGCTCTTGTACGCTTTGAGTGTGAAGGGAGGAAAGAAGGGGAGAAGTTAACTTAGAAGCTTCTTTTCTTTTATTTGATCCTTTCTCCTTTTGCCGCCCATGTTTGAACTTGTGTGGAGGTAAACTGAATTCTTTTCCCTCACACATAGTACAAGATCAAAAGCAAAGGGGAAAATAAAAAGTCCTATGCAAAAGAAGAGAGGAAACTCCTCCTCCTCCTCCTATTGAGTTGCAAGTTGCAACAAGCCAGTTTGCTAATGCTCCCTCCATTCCTAAGTATAAGTCTTTTTCAGAGATTCAATACTCCATAAGACTATGCTTCCTAGTTTTAAAGAGTCCACGCTCAGTTGAGGTCTTCAAATTAGAATTGGATCACCCGATTTTGCTTTCTCGTTCAATTATTGTATATTGTTGGCTCACACTATGCTCCTAACTTTTAAGCCTTGGGCTAGTGGTAGTGGGAGTATCATAGCTAGTATGGACTAGATACGGAGCAAAATGAGAGAAGCTACACTCTAAAATATGTCTGTATGCATCCGTCGTGTATGTAGTATGTATTGAAATCTCTAAAAAGGACTTATATTTATATTTAGAAAATCGGAGGGATAGTCAGGGGTGGATTAAATTTGTTCATTGTTTGTTTGTTTGTTTGTGGGGTAGTGGTATGGGCGTTGTTTCTTGTTTGGGAGGGACCGCCCGCGCCCGAGTGTGGTCACCAGTCTCCTCTCTTTCCTGTTGCTCTCGCCAGCCAGCCAGAGTCGCGTCGCCTCTCCGTCCCTCCTCCGTCGTCGTCTTCCTCGGTCCTCGTGACCACTCTACCTACCGCTCTACGCCACTCCACTGCTCCGCTACCCGCCTCCCGAGACCCCGTCCGTCTCCCCTTCCGCCAGCTGGGCCATCGCACACTCACATGCTCACCCTCACTCTCTCACCTCCCACTCCACTCCTGCTCTGCTGCTCTCCTGCACCTCGGCTCAGCTCCACGCCTTTCTCTTCCACGGAGCAGCACTCCATTAAACATTAAAGACAGCGAGCAGAGCACCGAGGAAAGAGGAAAATCCTCTCTTTAAACAAAGCGAAAAAGGGAGCCCCAAAGCCGAAAAGCCAAAGCGGCAATGGCGTCCTAGATTCCAGACCAGAGCAACAACTGAGCAAAGCAAAGCAAAGCAAATCAAAGCCAAGCAGAGCAGAGAGATTTCCCACTCTCACTCATCTCCAGTCTCTCTCTCTCTCTCTTCTTGGCGATGGAGGCGGCGACGTCGTCGGACCAGTACCGCTCGAGCTCCTCCTCGGCGGGGAGCCCCTCCGCCCCGGCCGCCGGCGGCGCGGGGCGGCGCTACTACTTCCCGAGGCCCGGCCGGCCCGTCTCCTTCGAGGACTCGCCGGACTGGGGGGACGACATCACCGTCGACGCCACCGCCCACGACTCCTCCTCCATCCACCTCGCCTCCGCCTCCGCCGCCAGCAGCGCCTACCCGTCCCCGTCCCCCTCCCTCCCGGCCCCCTCCGCGTCCGGCTCGGGATTCCGGGAGCGCAAGGTGGCCGGCGCCGCGCTCGTCTGGAAGGAGCTCAGCGTCTCCGTCAGGGACGGGAGACGCCGCGTCGTCAGGGGCTCCAGCGGCTACGCGCTGCCCGGCACCCTCACCGTCGTCATGGGCCCCGCCCGCTCCGGCAAATCCACCCTCCTCCGAGCCATAGCAGGTTACAGATTCTTGACTAAATTTGAGCTTCTGTTACTGACTGATGTCACACTCCACTTCACTAGTAACTGAATTTGAGCTCACTAACTGCTCTGCTCTCAGGGAGGCTGCGTGGCGCCGAGCGGATGTACGGCGAGGTCTTCGTCAATGGCGTCAAGTCACCCTTGCCATATGGATCATATGTAAGCTCTTCCTTCCACACACAAACTACTACTCTGCTGCTAGTACTACATACATGTCTGAACCTACATGCCCATCTGAAAAAGGAAAAGAAAAATATGCACAATCCTACTGAAAAGTGTGTGTGCTCTGTTAAATCAAACATCTTCAGACTACTGTGAACTAGTAGTAGTAGTAGTGCCCATCATATTGGCCAAATTGCATTGCTTGATGTCCATTTGGAGCCGCCACTTGTTGCATTCATCACTACACTACTCCATATGCTCAAGTTCAGTGTCGGGTGTCAGTTACCAATTTGATCATGTCACACCAAACAACTCAAGTATATATATATATATGGACAATTGCTTGTATCTAGTCGACACTTACATCCGTTCATATGTTTTCGTTGCTGAAATGTTGATTTGCTGCTTATGCTAGCACTGCATACATACCATGGATTGTTTATGTCCTGTTCCTTGGAGCGCTTGTAGGGGTATGTTGACCGGGACGATGTGCTAATCGAATCTCTCACAGTACGGGAGATGCTCTACTACTCGGCGCTCTTGCAGCTCCCCAGCGTCTTCTCTTCGAAGAAGTCATTTGTGGAAGATGCTATCGCGGCCATGTCGTTGGGTGACTATGCTGACAAACTCATTGGCGGACACTGCTTCACAAAGAGGCTTCCGACTGGCGAGAGGAGGCGGGTCAGCATTGCAAGAGAGCTTGTGATGAGGCCACATGTTTTGTTCATCGATGAGCCTCTGTACCACCTTGACAGGTTGTTTCTCTTCTCCATAATTACCTTTTGCCTATTTGTTTTCCTTTAGTAAAAATAGCACCTGTCCTGCATTCAGAGAAAAGACGTTGTCAGTTTAAGTTTTTTCAGTCTGCTAACACGAGAGTGCTGTGTTTTATGTAGGATGGGTGTTAAAACAATTAGTGCACTCTTGCTTCATACTCCCTCCGTCCCAAAATAAGTGTCTTGAGCTTAGTACAAATTTGTACTAGAGCTAGTACAAAGTCGAGACGCTTATTTTGGGACGGAGGGAGTAGCTTGTATCCTTGCACATTGTAGTATAACTGCCGATTAAATTACACTGCGTAACTTCTCTTCTTGTTTCTTTTGATGCAGTGTTTCTGCACTCCTCTTGATGGTAACACTGAAGAAACTTGCCAGCACTGGGTGCACAGTCATCTTCACAATGTATCAAAGTAGCACGGAGGTTTTTGGACTTTTCGATCGGATTTGCTTGCTTTCAAATGGGAATACCCTCTTCTTTGGGGAAACATTGGCTTGCCTGCAGGTTAATAAGTTTCTCTCTGCTTAATTCTGAACTCTGCTCTAGAACATTTCACATGTATTACCAATTAACCACTTGAGTAAAATGACGGTATCTATTTATACGGACGGAATATAGTTATTCATTTTTATAGACTAGACACAGGGATCATCTTAGCTAACATCACATGAATTGCTATTCAAGTGTGAAGCTATTTGCTTGATTCACTGAATCACCGATGCCTATGTCCAAGTTGCATTGTTAGGAACAAACAAGCCTGCACAAAGTTGCATTGACACACACATATATATTCCTTCTAAAAACCTATATTTTCATGAGAGCAGTTTCTTCTTTCTTGTATGATCTTATTGCTACAGCCCTCCAGTCCAATTGTCCTATAGTCACTTTGTTTATTCCTGTTCTAGATGACTCTATTTTCCATATCTCACCCTGTGGTTTTCTGCACTCTTCTCACTTGGCCTTGTTCCACTGTAGCACTTCTCAAATGCTGGATTTCCATGCCCAATCATGCAAAGTCCATCTGACCACTTTTTGAGGGCAATCAATACCGACTTTGACAGAATCATAGCCATGTGCAAGAATCTGCAGGTATCTTTTGGTTTTATTTTGACATCAATTTTTATTTTTATCTTCAGTCTTTCTCGTCAACTTGTTGGAAAATGTACTTTTGTTGTGAGAGATAAAAAAACTTCTTTAGTTATTAACAGGATGATCAAGGGGATTTCTCATCAGTGAGCATGGACACTGCTGTGGCAATCCGGACACTAGAAGCAACGTACAAATCATCGGCCGAAGCTGCCTCTGTTGAATCGATGATTGCAAAATTGATTGAGAAGGTACTACTGCTCTACACCCTGGAAGAACTAACAAGTCATCAAGGTCACCTTTAACAAGCACATAATTGATAATATTCTTGTCGCCGGTCATAGAGTAGGAATTCTACAATCAACCTTGTTAGATTGAGAAATAGGACACTGCAATATCCATCACAATGAATAAACTATTGTCTACATGGTGTGATGCAGGAAGGTCCTTACTTGAAAAGTAAAGGCAGAGCCAGTGATGCAGCAAGAATTGGGATTCTCACTTGGAGATCATTGCTAATTATGTCAAGAGACTGGAAGTACTTCTGGAGCAGGCTTATCTTGTATATGCTGCTTGCCCTCTCAATCGGCACCATATTTATCGACATTGGTCATTCATTGTCATCTGTAGTGGTTAGTGTCACTGCAGCATTATGTTCTGATTCACTGGAAATTTTTATTTCTTACTGTTTTTTATGATTTGAGGCTCAATGTTCACTTTGTTTTGACAGGTTAGGATTTCTGCGATATTTGTGTTTGTTTCATTTCTCGTCCTTCTGAGTGTTTGTGGAGTACCTGCTCATATTGATGAGATGAAGGTCGTTTTTTTAAATCTTCCAAGCAGAATTGCAACATCATGACCACTTCCTTCCTAATAAATTTTATTTGTAAGAATGTGATTTATTGCTGAATGATGTCTTCTTATTCACCGTAGACTTCGTTGGCGATAAACAATAAGCACCAAAATCATAGCAATATTAGGTACTAACATTTAGTTCCTTCTATGCAGATATATTCCCATGAGGATTCAAATCGGCATTCCGGGACATTGGTTTTCCTGCTGGGCCACTTCCTATCCAGCATCCCCTTCCTATTTCTGGTGTCCATTTCGTCGTCGTTGATTTTCTACTTCCTGATAGGCCTCAGGAACGAGTTTAGCTTCCTTATGTACTTTATAATCACCATCTTCATGTGTCTGTTGGCGAATGAAGCACTTATGATGATTGTTGCGTACATCTGGCTTGAAACTTACAAGTGCACCTTAACCCTGATTTGCTTATATGTGAGTTTCCATCTAGGTCTTCTTTCAAGTGGGCATAAATATCAAATGTACCAACATTAAATAACCATGGCTACTTCAGGTTATCATGATGCTGGTGGCTGGGTATTTTCGGATCCGAGACGCAATACCAGCGCCCGTGTGGAACTATCCGCTGTCCTACATTTCGTTCCACACATATGCCGTCCAGGTAAGTTATATATGGCCATCTTACGTAACCTACATAAACCCTACGCTCATCTTGCTTCGACCGGGTTAGGCGTGCTAACGAGCAATGCTGCTGCAGGGCTTGGTCGAGAACGAGTATGTCGATACATCATTTGCAGTCGGGGCCACGAGGACGATACCCGGCGTGCAGGCTGTCCGAGGCTCGTATGGCATATCATCTTCGACAGGTGCCAAGTGGATGAATCTCCTTGTTTTGTTCCTGATGGCGATCGGCTACCGGGTCGTCTTGTATGTTTTGCTTCGTCTAGATGTGAGGAGGCATGTGAGGCTTGGCAGGCGGTCTTGCTGGCCAAGCATCCACACTAGGGCAGCTCCAAAGTGATCAGTTGACCCTGAGCTACTGTAAGACGTTTTTTTTTGGGGTGTATACATGTGTGATTCCTTCCTATTCCTAGGTAGGCATGTCTGACGCACGGAAGGGAAGTAGAAGAGAAACAGAGAGGGAGGAAATTGGAGGAACAGGTGTGTAACATAACATATATATACTGTATGTATGGGAACTGAAGGAATGGATCATGGCTTGGTTATGTGATTTCTCTTGTCCATTTTTTGGCACTAATTATTGCTTCCTTCGCGCTTTGTTCCTTTGTTTGTTGTCCACAATTTTGCTCTTCCTGGTTGGATCCGTCGATATTGATGGTCGAGTAGCAATCTCCTCTTGGAAGATGTTGTTATCTTTGAGGTATTTCGCAATTTCAGTAGGTTTATGGCATTGTAGATGAAGCTGAATGTAGCTGGACATTCAGGCCAGAGATGAAGCCCGACATTAAATCCATTGCTGCTTCAAATTTCTGAATGTAGCTGGAGACGGTGGATGTTTGGGTCAAGGCAAGAAAGGTAGAGAACAATCTCACTGACAGAAAATCAGTGACATACAAGACCAGCAGCAAAAGATGAGAAAATGTTATCCCAGACGAAAAATAAATAAATCATATGGACGATGCTATACAAGATACTTCCATTTCAACCAAGAACCTAGTCTACACTCTACACTAATCGCATAAAAGTTGCGAGTCAGCGAAATCCAAACGATCCAATAAAATCAAACCCAAGGATTCATGATTCTAAATTTGATGTCAATCCTCGCTTACATATACGAAGTACTACTAAATTAACCCCCCATTCGACACAAGTCGATAGATATTCATTACCAAGTGCATAGTTTTTGCAATATATACTTGCACATGCAACCTGGGCATATATCAGCAAACGATACATATGCTTGCACATGCAACCTCGACATACATACATCAGCAAACGATAGACAACATACATAGTGCATTGCCACACTGTTCTGCTACTCGACTTCAGATAATCCGATCTTGTTGCTTGGCAGATTATTCCCCGTGCCAATGAAAAACACGAGCAGCGGAGGGACGAAAGCTTCATCACCGTCTCGGTACATGATTTCAGTAAGCCTAAGGTTGTTGCACTGGAAATGCGCCAGGTCCTGAGAATATGACTGGCGGCGTTGTTTCACCTCCTCTGTAGGTTGGGAATCCGAGACCTATCGAACAACACAGACACAGAGGAATCAATATCACACAATGTATTGAGTAGTTATGGTGATAGTAGTTGATGAAATAAGTGGCACCTTGCAACGGCACAAACTGAGCTTGTGCAGGTTAGGTGAGTTGCGCAGGTATTGCCGCAGCCCAAGGAAGTCATCGCTTATATGGCACCCATCCAGGAACAAGGTTCTCAGGTTCTCAAACATAAACGGAGGAAGATACGCATGACTCTCATTGAGCAACAACTGAAACCCAGATAGATAGATAGATAGATAGATAGATAGATAGATAGTGATTTTGTTATGTTTGAATGCCTCCAGATAAATTAAGGAGATGCAAAATAAATGAAAGTGGGTATCAAGGCATACCGTGACCTTCAAATGCGACAAGTGCAGGGTTGTCACATTGGACAGCGCGCCAAGAATGCCCAATTGGTGCTTCATGTCATCATCGAGGCAGCACAGCTTAATCGACGCATCGACAAGAGACGGCATATTATGTGGTTGAGTTGTATCAACAATATGATGGGCCTCGCCATCGAGGCGGAGAAGAACAAGAGCAGGGGCGTCTATAATCAACCTGAAATCTTCATCAAGGTCATCATCCTCATCCACCGTGTGGTCGCCATTGATGACCAATGTCTTGAGCGAGGAGGAAGCGATCTTGATATTCCCGGAGAGCAAGAAGCCGCAGTTTTGGAGCTCAACTTGCTCCAGAGCAGGGCAGCGGGGGGAACTGATGTGGCTCGCAAGATCATTCAGTTCCAGGTCCACGCAGGAAAGATGCAAGCTTTTGAGCCCGTGAGGCCATGCATCTCGACCTATCTCGCGGCGGAGCCAACGTCGCCGACGATAGCGTCGGTAGCGTGCAGCCGGAGCTCTTGCAGGATCGTCAAGTCATGGCGGCGCAGGAGGTTGGCCGTGAAGTCGTCAAAACAGTGGCTATATCCACGGCGGATGTCGAGGCGCGGCACGGTGCGCCAGAGGTGCCGCCACCTCGTGGACAGCACGCACGTCCGCGCCGTCTGATGGGCCATGAGGCGCGACAGGATGGCGCGGAGGAGGTCGTCCGGCAACGCGCTCAGCCGGTCATCGCCGGCATCACCGCCGCCGCCTGGACGGTTCGGCTCGGCGGAGGAGTCCGTGGAGGCAAGAAGCATTTCCATTGTTCTGGATTGGTACTCAGGGGAGACGACTAATCTGCTGGGTGTGGCTGCGCCGCCGCCGCCGCCATGACTGTGGAGAAAGATTCGGGAGTGAGGCGAAAGACCGACGAGAGATACCCTAATGGGCTTACTTATTACTGGACCCCCCGAGTGGAATTGAACTAGCTGGCCCAACAGCACGCGGGAAAATGTGCAATGTTCCAAAAATAATTAACCATGGGGCAAAAAAAAAAAAAGAATTTTCCAGGGCAATTGCCGCAGTACAATTTTTTTTGTAAGGGTTCAAAAAATTAATTTGCATGGTTACAAAAGATTAAATTTTCATGTTGCAATTTTTTTGCATGGTCCATAAAGTAAAATTTCCATGGCCCGTAAAAGTAAATTTGACAAGGTCACATGGCAACTGTAAGGTACATTTGCCGTCTTCCGTAAAGTAAATTTTCCATGGCCCTTAAACCAAATTTTCCATGTTGGGAAAACCTAGTGGCACAAAAATATGGTTGTCGTTTGCCATGGTTTGGAACAAGAAGAATGTTTTCAAATTGTCATGTGACCGTAAGAAAATAAATTCGAAGTTGCCATGTGCGTCTGACGAAATTCGTAGAGTTTCCATGAGCATTAAAATATGTTCTAACAATTGCCATGAGCAAGCCGTTCGGGGCTCGTACGACATATCACCGTCGAGAGGCGCCAAGTGGATGAACCTCCTTTGTTTTGCTCCTGATGGCGTGCGGTTACCGGGTCATCTTGTATGTTTTGCTTCGTCTAGAAGTGAGGAGGCATGAGAGCCTTGGCAGGCACTCTTGCTGCCCAAACGCATTGACCGTAAAGCAATGACCTCCTCTATGTAACTTACATAAACCCTATGCCCATCTTGCTTCGACCAGATCAGGCGTGCTCACGAGCAATGCTACGGTAGGGCTTGGTTGAGAACGAGTATGTCGATACATCATTTGCAGTCGGGGCCACGAGGACGATACCCAGCGTGCAGGCTGTCCGAGGCTCGTATGTCATATCATCGTCGACGGGTGCCAAGTGGATGAATCTCCTTGTTTTGTTCCCGATGGCGATCGGCTATCGGGTCATCTTGTACGTTTTGCTTTCGTTTAGATGTGAGGAGACATGTGAGGCTTGGTAGGCGCTCGTGCTGGCCTAGACACATTGGAAGAATTTTTTTCAGTGGCATAGACACATTGGAAGAAGTTTTTTTTTCGCTGGCCCAGACGCATTGACTGTAAAGCAATGGCCTCCTCTATGTAACTTATGTAAACCCTATGCCCATCTTGCTTCAACCAGATCAGGCGTGCTCACGAGGAATGCTGCTTCAGGGCTTGGTCGAGAACGAGTATGTCGATACATCGTGTGCAGTTGGGGCCACGAGGACGATACCCGGCGTGCAGGCTGTCCAAGGCTCATATGTCATCATCGACAGGTGCCAAGTGGATGAATCTCCTTGTGTTTGTTCCTGATGGCGATCAGCTACCGGGTCGTCTTGTACGTTTTGCTTTGTCTAGATGTGAGGAGACATGTGAGGCTTGGCATGCGCTCTTGCTGGCCCAGACACATTGGAAGAAGTTTTTTTTCCGCTGGCCCAGACGCATTGACTGTAAAGCAATGACCTCCTCTATGTAACTTACATAAACCTATGCCCATCTTGCTTCGACCAGATCAGGCGTGCTCACGAGCAATGCTATGGTAGGGCTTGGTTGAGAACGAGTATGTCGATACCTCATTTGTAGTCGGGGCTACGAGGACGATACCCCGCGTGCAGGTTGTCCGAGGCTCGTATGGCATATCATCTTCGACAGGTGCCAAGTGGATGAATCTCCTTGTTTTGTTCCTGATGGCGATCGGCTACCGAGTCGTCTTGTACGTTTTGCTTCATCTAGATGTGAGGAGACATGTGAGGCTTGGCAGGCGCTCTTGCTGGCCCAGACGCATTGGAAGAAGTTTTTTGCCGCTGACCCGGACGCATTGACCGTAAAGTAATGACCTCCTCTATGTAACTTACATAAACTCTATGCCCATCTTGCTTCGACCAGATCAGGCGTGCTCACGAGCAATGCTATGGTAGGGCTTGATTGAGAACGAGTATGTCGATACATCATTTGCAGTCGGGGCCACGAGGACGATACCCGGCGTGCAGGCTGTCCGAGACTCGTATGGCATATCATCGTCGACATGTGCCAAGTGGATGAATCTTTTTTTTTGCAGGGAAACTTGGGAGCTCTTTATTCAACACTAACAGCTCCAGCTGAATCAGCTGAGAGGCTGGTTACAAGAAGACTCGGAATGGAGTCCATCCAACATTCGGTTACATCCAGGGTGCTAGCTTGTTTAGCACAAATGTGAGCCGAAACATTAGCTGTTCTCCCTACATGCTGAATTACAAAAGACTTAAAATAAGTGACATGCTCCCTAATCTCGGCCAAGATAGGCGCCACGACCGCACGAGCATTGTGACGCGTATTCCAGAGATTCACAATCTCCAAATTACCAGACTCGAAAACCACCTCAGAATAGCCTCAAAGATGAGCAAAGAGAACACCATCGCGTAGAGCGAGCGCCTCGGCTATAAGAGGATCAGTTATTCCCGGGTAAGGTTTGCACCATGCAGCTAGAAAGGATGAATGTGTTCGTGCGACTCCACCTGCCCCTCCCCTCCTAGCTTCCATTGCAACACTTCCATCAGTGTTGATCTTGATCCAACCCAAGTCTGGCGGTCTCCAACCATGCCCCGGCAACGTTCGCGCGTGTTCGCGAGGAAGTTCAAGTATAGATAGAGCTTCTTGGGTTTTCTTCATGGACTGAACAGGATCAAGTTCCTTCTTATCATGTGCGGCATTGTTTCTTGAGGTCCAAATCACCCACATGACAGTAACCAGTTTTGCTTTCTCAGACTCAGAGAACATCGGATCGCAAATGACATCCCGAGACCATGTAAGTGGGTGCAACTCCGGTCGCCTGATGTCAAGCCAGTCTGGCGCCGCGTTCCAAAAACGTCTGGCGTGGGTGCAATCCAATAACGCATGCTTCATGTCTTCCTCTGCGTGAAGACAAAGTTTGCAGGTGCCAATGGTTGTGATATGGCGGTACCTGAGAGTAGATTCAGCCGACAGGATCCCATGCAGCACCCACCACCAGAACACTCTTACCCTTGGCAAAACCTTAAGCTTCCATAAACGGGACCATAACTGTTTGTCTGTCGATGAAGTCTCGGTGATCGTCCCTTCCTCTAGAGCCAGATGCTCGTTACGAGTCATTAGAGCACGATACGCTAATCTTACAGTATAGCATCCTGACCGTTCGTGAGCCCATGCAAAAACATCATCGCCCCCACCCCGCATGAGGGGGATGTTAAGAATTGCATCCGCATCGGGGGTGATAAAATTTTGACGGACCACATCCACCTTCCACGACCAATTGACCGTATCAATAAGGTCTGAGACTGTTTGCAATTGTGTATTAGTGCTTCTGACAGTCGGAGTCATAGAAAGAGTACCGGGAATCCACTTATCATCCCAGATAGAGACCGAACTGCCATCTCCAATGCGTTTAATCAGACCAACTTGCAAAGAATCCCTCCCCGCAATGATGGCACACCACATCGCCGAGGAAAACCGCGGGGTTGTAGCTTGCATGAAATCACAAGTGGGAAAATATCTCCCTTTGAGAACTCTAGCACAAAGCGATGATGGATTCGTCATCAGTCGCCAGCCATGTTTGCCTAGAAGAGCTGTGTTGAAAAGCTCAAGATCCCGGAAACCCATTCCACCCTTCTCCTTTGGACTTGCCAAGGTCGGCCAGGCCTTCCAATGCAGTGAATTACGATCCAGGGAGCTGCTCCACCAATACTTAGCGAAGGAGGAAGTGAGGCTCTTGCACACCTTCTTTGTTAACTTGAAGAAACTCATGCTGAAAATAGGTATAGCTTGGGCTACGGGTTTTATACGCACTTCCCTTCCAGCACAAGAAATCATTCTTTCTGATCCTCCTTTGAGTTTGCTTCGGATCCTCTCTCCAATGTGGTCAAAAGTACCACTTGTGATCCTACCCACAGCCGTAGGTAGACCAAGATAACGATCGCTGAAAGCTTCTACCGAAATGTTCAGAGTTTGTTTCAGCAGTAGCTTATCCGGGGCAGAGGTGTTTGGACTAAAATAAATTGAGCTTTTCTCTTTGTTGACAGCCTGCCCTAAGCCCCTCTCATAAATTCTCAATATCTCATTGAGCCTTTGGGCACTCTCCACCTTTGCCTGCATAAAAATTAGACTGTCATCCGCGAAAAGAAGATGATTAACCCACAGAGATCGGTAGCTGACTCGGATGTCTTTGTCCACTCTCACGCCGCCAAAGTGGTTCAGAAGTGAAGTTAAACCTTCCGCACATAGCAAGAATAAGTACGGAGATGCTGGGCACCCCTGTCTTATCCCCCTCGAGGGGGTGAAAAAAGGAAGAAGTTCGCCGTTCACCCGTATTGAGAATCTGACTGAGGTGACACACTTCATTACTAGGCGAACAAACTCCATACAGAAACCAAGTTTCAACATGATCGCTTGCAAATAATGCCATTCTACATAGTCGTATGCTTTCATCATGTCCAGCTTGATAGCACAAACAACATTCCCCCCTTTCTTCCTTCTTCTCATCGCATGCACACTTTCATGTGCAATTAACACATTGTCAGTTATCAGGCGACCAGGGACAAACGCACTTTGTTCAACACTGATAATTGTTGGAAATATGCCCTAGAGGCAATAATAAATTGATTATTATTATATTTCCTTGTTCATGATAATCGTTTATTATCCATGCTAGAATTGTATTGATAGGAAACTCAGATACATGTGTGGATACATAGACAACACCATGTCCCTAGTAAGCCTCTAGTTGACTAGCTCGTTAATCAATAGATGGTTACGGTTTCCTGACCATGGACATTGGATGTCGTTGATAACGGGATCACATCATTAGGAGAACGATGTGATGGACAAGACCCAATCCTAAGCCTAGCACAAGATCATGTAGTTCGTATGCTAAAGCTTTTCTAATGTCAAGTATCATTTCCTTAGACCATGAGATTGTGCAACTCCCGGATACCGTAGGAGTGCTTTGGGTGTGCCAAACGTCACAACGTAACTGGGTGGCTATAAAGGTACACTACGGGTATCTCTGAAAGTGTCTGTTGGGTTGGCACGAATCGAGATTGGGATTTTGTCACTCCGTGTAAACGGAGAGGTATCTCTGGGCCCACTCGGTAGGACATCATCATAATGTGCACAATGTGACCAAGGGGTTGATCACGGGATGATGTGTTACGGAACGAGTAAAGAGACTTGCCGGTAACGAGATTGAACAAGGTATCGGTATACCGACGATCGAATCTCGGGCAAGTACCATACCGCTAGACAAAGAGAATTGTATACGGGATCGATTGAGTCCTTGACATCGTGGTTCATCCGATGAGATCATCGTGGAACATGTGGGAGCCAACATGGGTATCCAGATCCCTCTGTTGGTTATTGACCGGAGAACATCTCGGTCATGACTACATGTCTCCCGAACCCGTAGGGTCTACACACTTAAGGTTCGATGACGCTAGGGTTATAAAGGAAGTTTGTATGTGGTTACCGAATGTTGTTCGGAGTCCCGGATGAGATCCCGGACGTCACGAGGAGTTCTGGAATGGTCCGGAGGTAAATATTTATATATAGGAAGTCCTGTTTCGGCCATCGGGACAAGTTTCGGGGTCATCGGTATTGTACCGGGACCACCGGAAGGGTCCCGGGGGCCCACCGGGTGGGGCCACCTGCCCCGGGGGGCCACATGGGCTGTAGGGGGTGCGCCTTGGCCTACATGGGCCAAGGGCACCAGCCCCTAGAGGCCCATGCGCCAAGATATAGGAAAAAGGGGAGAGTCCTAAAGGGGGAAGGCACCTCCGAGGTGCCTTGGGGAGGATGGACTCCTCCCCCCCTCTTAGCCGCACCCCTTTCTTGGAGGAAGGGGCAAGGCTGCGCCTCCCCCCTCTCCCCTGCCCCTATATATAGTGGAGGGGAGGGAGGGCATCCATACCTGAGCCCTTGGCGCCTCCCTCCCTCCCGTGACACCTCCTCCTCTCCCGTAGGTGCTTGGCGAAGCCCTGCAGGATTGCCACGCTCCTCCATCACCACCACGCCATTGTGCTACTGCTGGATGGAGTCTTCCTCAACCTCTCCCTCTCTCCTTGCTGGATCAAGGCGTGGGAGACATCGTCGAGCTGTACGTGTGTTGAACGCGGAGGTGCCGTCCGTTCGGCACTAGGATCATCGGTGATCTGAATCACGACGAGTACGACTCCATCAACCCCGTTCACTTGAACGCTTCCGCTTAGCGATCTACAAGGGTATGTAGATGCACTCTCCTTCTCCTCGTTGCTAGTCTCTCCATAGATAGATCTTGGTGACACGTAGGAAAATTTTGAATTTCTGCTACGTTCCCCAACAGTGGCATCATGAGCTAGGTCTATTGCGTAGATTCTTTGCACGAGTAGAACACAAAGTAGTTGTGGGCGTCGATATTGTTCAATATGCTTGCCGTTACTAGTCTTATCTTGATTCGGCGGCATCGTGGGATGAAGTGGCCCGGACCAACCTTACACGTACGCTTACGTGAGACCGGTTCCACCGACAAACATGCACTAGTTGCATAAGGTGGCTGGCGGGTGTCTGTCTCTCCCACTTTAGTCGGATCGGATTCGATGAAAAGGGTCCTTATGAAGGGTAAATAGCAATTGGCATACCACGTTGTGGTTCATGCGTAGGTAAGAAACGTTCTTGCTAGAAACCCATAGCAGCCACGTAAAACATGCAAACAACAATTAGAGGACGTCTAACTTGTTTTTGCAGGGTATGCTATGTGATGTGATATGGCCAAAAAGGATGTGATGAATGATATATGTGATGTATGAGATTGATCATGTTCTTGTAATAGGAATCACGACTTGCATGTCGATGAGTATGACAACCGGCAAGAGCCATAGGAGTTGTCTTTATTTATTTGTGACCTGCGTGTCAACTTAAACGTCATGTAATTACTTTACTTTATTGCTAACCGTTAGCCATAGTAGTAGAAGTAATAGTTGGCGAGGCAACTTCATGAAGACACGATGATGGAGATCATGATGATGGAGATCATGGTGTCATGCCGGTGACGATGATGATCATGGAGCCCCGAAGATGGAGATCAAAAGGAGCAAAGTGATGATGGCCATATCATGTCACTATTTGATTGCATGTGATGTTTATCATGTTTATACATCTTATTTGCTTAGAACGACGGTAGTAAATAAGATGATCCCTTACAACAATTTCAAGAAGTGTTCTCCCCTAACTGTGCACCGTTGCGACAGTTCGTGTTTCGAAGCACCACGTGATGATCGGGTGTTAGATTCTAACGTTCACATACAACGGGTGTAAGACAGATTTACACACGCGAAACACTTAGGGTTAACTTGACGAGCCTAGCATGTACATACATGGCCTCGAAACACGGAGACCGAAAGGTCGAACATGAGTCGTATAGAAGATACGATCAACATGAAGATGTTCACCGATGATGACTAGTCCGTCTCACGTGATGATCGGACACGGCCTAGTTTGACTCGGATCATGTAATCACTTAGATGACTAGAGGGATGTCTATCTGAGTGAGAGTTCATAAGATGAACTTAATTATCCTGAACATAGTCAAAAGGATTTTGCAAATTATGTCGTAGCTCATGCTATAGTTCTACTGTTTAGATATGTTCCTAGAGAAAAATTAGTTGAAAGTTGATAGTAGCAATTATGCAGACTAGGTCCGTAAACTGAGGATTGTCCTCATTGCTTCATAGAAGGCTTATGTCCTTAATGCACCGCTCAGTGTGCTGAACCTCGAACGTTGTATGTGGATGTTGCGAACATCTGACATACACATTTTGATAACTACGTGATAGTTCAGTTAAACGGTTTGGAATTGAGGCACCAAAGACGTTTTTGAAACGTCGCGAAACATATGAGATGTTTTGAGGGCTGAAATTGGGATTTCTGGCTCGTGCCCACATCAAGAGGTATAAGACCTCCGACGATTTTCTTAACCTGCAAACTAACGGAGAAAAGCTCAATTGTTGTGCTTGTGCTCAGATTGTCTGAGTACAACAATCGCTTGAATCGAGTGGGAGTTGATCTTCCAGATGAAATAGTGATGGTTCTCCGAAGTCATTACCACCAAGCTGCTAGAGCTTCGTGATGAACTATGATATATCAGGGACATATATGATGATCCTTGAGATATTTGCGATGTTTGACACCACGAAAGTAGAAATCAAGAAGGAGCATCAATTGTTGATGGTTGGTGAAACCACTAGTTTCAAGAAGGGCAAGGGCAAGAAGGGATACCTCATGAAACGGCAATTCAGCTGCTGCTCTAGTGAAGAAACCCAAGGTTAAACCCAAACCCGAGACTAAGTGCTTCTGTAATAAGGGGAACAACCACTGGAGCAGAATTACCCTAGATACTTGGTAGATAAGAAGGCTGGCAAGGTCGATAGAAGTATATTGGATATACATTGTGTTAATGTGTACTTTTCTAGTACTCCTAGTAGCACCAGGGTATTAGATACCGGTTCGGTTGCTAAGTGTTAGTAACTCGAAACAAAAGGCTACGGAATAAACGAAGACTAGCTAAAGGTGAGCTGACGATATGTGTTGGAAGTTTTTCCAAGCTTGATATGATCAAGCATCGCACGCTCCCTCTACCAAAGAGATTGGTGTTAAACCTAAATAATTGTTATTTGGTGTTTGCGTTGAGCATAGACATGATTGGATTACGTCTATCGCAATACGGTTATTCATTTAAGGAGAATAATGGTTACTCTGTTTATTTGAATAATACCTTCAATGGTCTTACACCTAAAATGAATGGTTTATTAAATCTCGATCGTAGTGATACACATGTTCATGCCAAAAGATAGTAATGATAGTACCACCTACTTGTGGCACTGCCACGTAAGTCATATCGGTTTAAAACGCATGAAGAAGCTCCATGTTGATGGATCTTTGGACTCACTCGTTTTTGAAAAGTTTGAGACATGCGAACCATGTCTATTGGTGTATATGCATGAAGCAACTCCATGCAAATGGATCGTTCGGACTCACTTGATTTTGGATCACTTGAGATATGCAAATCATACCACATAGGCAAGATGACTGAAAAGCCTCGGTTTCAGTAAAATGGAACAAGATAGCAACTTGTTGGAAGCAACACATTTTGATGTGTGCAGTCCAATGAGTGCTGAGGCATGCAGTGAATATCGTTATGTTCTTACTTCACAGATGATTCGAGTAGATGTTGAGAATATTTACTTGATGAAACACAAGTCTGAATTATTGAATGGTTCAAGTAATTTCAGAGTGAAGTAGAAGATCATTGTGACAAGAGGATAAAATGTCTATGATATGATCATAGAGATGAGTATCTGAGTTACGAGTTTTGGCACACAATTAAGACATTGTGGAAATTGTTTCACAATTAATACCGCCTGGAATACCATAGTGTGATGGTGTGTCCGAGCATCATAGTTGCACCCTATTGGATATGATGCATACCATGATGTCTCTTATCGAACTGCCACGATAGTTTATGGGTTAGGCATTAGAGACAACCACATTCACTTTAAATAGGGGACCACGTAATTCCGATGAGATGACACCGTATGAATTATGGTTTAGAGAAACCTAAGTTGTCGTTTCTTAAAAGTTTGGGGCTGCGACGCTTATGTGAAAAAGTTTCAGGATTGATAAGCTCGAACCCAAAGCGGATAAAATACATCTTCATAGGACACCCAAAACAGTTGGGTATACCTCCTAGTTCAGATCCGAAAGCAATATGGATTGTTTCTTGAATCGGGTCCTTTCTCGAGGAAAGGTTTCTCTCAAAAGAGTTGAGTGGGAGGATGGTGGAGACTTGATGAGGTTATTGAACCATCACTTCAACCAGTGTGTAGCAGGGCACAGGAAGTTGTTCCCGTGGCACCTACACCAATTGAAGTGGAAGCTTATGATATTGATCATGAAGTTTCGGATCAAATCACTGCCGTACCTCGTAGGGTGACAAGGATACGTACTACTTCAGAGTGGTACGGTAATCCTGTCTTGGAAGTCATGTTGCTAGACAACAATGAACCTACGAGCTATGGAGAAGCGATGGTGGGCCCGGATTCCGATAAATGGCTCAAGGCCATAAAACCCGAGAGAGGATCCATGTATGAAAACAAAGTGTAGACTTTGGAAGAACTACTTGATGGTCGTAAGGCTGTTAGGTACATATGG
>NC_041389.1:722639705-722693134 GCF_002162155.2 Triticum dicoccoides | reverse complement strand
GAGTGACAAATCCTAATCTCGAAATACGCCAACCCAACATCTACCTTTGGAGACACCTGTAATGCTCCTTTATAATCACCCATTTACGTTGTGACGTTTGGTAGCACCCAAAGTGTTCCTCCGGCAAACGGGAGTTGCATAATCTCATAGTCATAGGAACATGTATAAGTCATGAAGAAAGCAATAGCAACATACTAAACGATCAGGTGCTAAGCTAATGGAATGGGTCATGTCAATCAGATCATTCAACTAATGATGTGACCTTGTTAATCAAATAACAACTCATTGTTCATGGTCAGGAAACATAACCATCTTTGATTAACGAGCTAGTCAAGTAGAGGCATACTAGTGACACTCTGTTTGTCTATGTATTCACACATGTATTATGTTTCCGGTTAATACAATTCTAGCATGAATAATAAACATTTATCATGATATAAGGAAATAAATAATAACTTTATTATTGCCTCTAGGGCATATTTCCTTCACAAGCTGCTAGAGCTTCATGATGAACTATGATATATCAGGGACATATATGATGATCCTTGAGATATTTGCGATGTTTGACACCACGAAAGTAGAAATCAAGAAGGAGCATCAATTGTTGATGGTTGGTGAAACCACTAGTTTCAAGAAGGGCAAGGGCAAGAAGGGATACCTCATGAAACGGCAATTCAGCTGCTGCTCTAGTGAAGAAACACAAGGTTAAACCCAAACCCGAGACTAAGTGCTTCTGTAATAAGGGGAACAACCACTGGAGCAGAATTACCCTAGATACTTGGTAGATAAGAAGGCTGGCAAGGTCGATAGAAGTATATTGGATATACATTGTGTTAATGTGTACTTTTCTAGTACTCCTAGTAGCACCAGGGTATTAGATACCGGTTCGGTTGCTAAGTGTTAGTAACTCGAAACAAAAGGCTACGGAATAAACGGAGACTAGCTAAAGGTGAGCTGACGATATGTGTTGGAAGTTTTTCCAAGCTTGATATGATCAAGCATCGCACGCTCCCTCTACCAAAGAGATTGGTGTTAAACCTAAATAATTGTTATTTGGTGTTTGCGTTGAGCATAGACATGATTGGATTACGTCTATCGCAATACGGTTATTCATTTAAGGAGAATAATGGTTACTCTGTTTATTTGAATAATACCTTCAATGGTCTTACACCTAAAATGAATGGTTTATTAAATCTCGATCGTAGTGATACACATGTTCATGCCAAAAGATAGTAATGATAGTACCACCTACTTGTGGCACTGCCACGTAAGTCATATCGGTTTAAAACGCATGAAGAAGCTCCATGTTGATGGATCTTTGGACTCACTCATTTTTGAAAAGTTTGAGACATGCGAACCATGTCTATTGGTGTATATGCATGAAGCAACTCCATGCAAATGGATCGTTCGGACTCACTTGATTTTGGATCACTTGAGATATGCAAATCATACCACATAGGCAAGATGACTGAAAAGCCTCGGTTTCAGTAAAATGGAACAAGATAGCAACTTGTTGGAAGCAACACATTTTGATGTGTGCAGTCCAATGAGTGCTGAGGCATGCAGTGAATATCGTTATGTTCTTACTTCACAGATGATTCGAGTAGATGTTGAGAATATTTACTTGATGAAACACAAGTCTGAATTATTGAATGGTTCAAGTAATTTCAGAGTGAAGTAGAAGATCATTGTGACAAGAGGATAAAATGTCTATGATATGATCATAGAGATGAGTATCTGAGTTACGAGTTTTGGCACACAATTAAGACATTGTGGAAATTGTTTCACAATTAATACCGCCTGGAATACCATAGTGTGATGGTGTGTCCGAACATCATAGTTGCACCCTATTGGATATGATGCATACCATGATGTCTCTTATCGAACTGCCACGATAGTTTATGGGTTAGGCATTAGAGACAACCACATTCACTTTAAATAGGGGACCACGTAATTCCGATGAGATGACACCGTATGAATTATGGTTTAGAGAAACCTAAGTTGTCGTTTCTTAAAAGTTTGGGGCTGCGACGCTTATGTGAAAAAGTTTCAGGATTGATAAGCTCGAACCCAAAGCGGATAAAATACATCTTCATAGGACACCCAAAACAGTTGGGTATACCTCCTAGTTCAGATCCGAAAGCAATATGGATTGTTTCTTGAATCGGGTCCTTTCTCGGGGAAAGGTTTCTCTCAAAAGAGTTGAGTGGGAGGATGGTGGAGACTTGATGAGGTTATTGAACCATCACTTCAACCAGTGTGTAGCAGGGCACATGAAGTTGTTCCCGTGGCACCTACACCAATTGAAGTGGAAGCTTATGATATTGATCATGAAGTTTCGGATCAAATCACTGCCGTACCTCGTAGGGTGACAAGGATACGTACTACTTCAGAGTGGTACGGTAATCCTGTCTTGGAAGTCATGTTGCTAGACAACAATGAACCTACGAGCTATGGAGAAGCGATGGTGGGCCCGGATTCCGATAAATGGCTCAAGGCCATAAAACCCGAGAGAGGATCCATGTATGAAAACAAAGTGTAGACTTTGGAAGAACTACTTGATGGTCGTAAGGCTGTTAGGTACATATGGATTTTGAAAGGAAGACAGACAATGATGGTAAGTGTCACCATTGAGAAAGCTCGACTTGTCGTTAAGATGTTTTTCGACAAGTTCAAGGAGTTGACTACGATGAGACTTTCTCACTCGTAGCGATGCTAAGAGTCTGTTGGAATTATATTAGCAATTACTGCATTATTTATGAAATCTTGCAGATAGGATGTCAAAACATTGTTTCCTCGACGATTCTTGAGGAAAGGTTGTATGTGATACAACCGGAAGGTTTTGTCTATCCTGAAATATGCTAATAAGTGTTCAAAGCTCCAGCAATCCTTCTGAGGACTGGAGTGAGCATCTCGGAGTTGGAATGTATGCTTTGATGATGATCAAAGATTTTGGGTGTATACAAAGTTTATGAGAAACTTGTATTTCCAAAGAAGTGAGTGGGAGCACTATAGAATTTCTGATGAGTATATGTTGTTGACATATTAATGATCAGAAATGACGTAGAATTTCTGGAAAGCATATAGGGTTATTTGGAAAGTGTTTTCAATGGAAAACCTGGATTAAGCTACTTGAACATTGAGCATCAAGATCTATAAGGATAGATCAAAACGCTTAATAGTACTTTCAAATGAGCACATGCCTTGACGTGATCTTGAAGGTGTTCAAGATGGATCAGTCAAAGAAGGAGTTCTTGCCTGAGTTGTAAGGTATGAAGTTAAGACTTAAAGCTCGACCATGGCAGAATAGAGAGAAAGGAACGAAGGTCGTCCCCTATGCTTAAGACATAGGCTCTACAGTATGCTATGCTGTGTACCGCACCTGAAGTGTGCTTTACCTTGAGTCAGTCAAGGGGTACAAGAGTGATCCAAGAATGGATCACAGGACAGCGGTCAAAGTTATCCTTAGTAACTAGTGGACTAAGGGATTTTCTCAATTATGGAGGTGGTAAAAGAGTTCGTCGTAAAGGGTTACGTCGATGCAAGCTTAACACCTATCCGGATAGCTCTGAGTAGAGATACCGGATACGTATAATGGAGCAACAATTTAGAATAGCTCCAAGTAGAACAGTTATTTGGAATAGCTCCAAATAGAACGTGGTAGCTGCATCTAGGAGATGACATAGAGATTTGTAAAGCACACACGGATCTGAAAGGTTCAGACCCGTTGACTATAACCTCTCTCACAAGCATAACATGATCAAACCAAGAACTCATCGAGTGTTAATCACATGGTAAATGTGAACTAGATTATTGACTCTAGTAAACTCTTTGGGTGTTAGTCACATGGGGATGTGACCTTGAGTGTTAATCACATATCGATGTGAACTAGATTATTGACTCTAGTGCAAGTGGGAGACTGTTGGAAATATGCCCTAGAGGCAATAATAAATTGATTATTATTATATTTCCTTGTTCATGATAATCGTTTATTATCCATGCTAGAATTGTATTGATAGGAAACTCAGATACATGTGTGGATACATAGACAACACCATGTCCCTAGTAAGCCTCTAGTTGACTAGCTCGTTAATCAATAGATGGTTACGGTTTCCTGACCATGGACATTGGATGTCGTTGATAACGGGATCACATCATTAGGAGAATGATGTGATGGACAAGACCCAATCCTAAGCCTAGCACAACATCATGTAGTTCGTATGCTAAAGCTTTTCTAATGTCAAGTATCATTTCCTTAGACCATGAGATTGTGCAACTCCCGGATACCGTAGGAGTGCTTTGGGTGTGCCAAACGTCACAACGTAACTGGGTGGCTATAAAGGTACACTACGGGTATCTCTGAAAGTGTCTATTGGGTTGGCACGAATCGAGATTGGGATTTTGTCACTCCGTGTAAACGGAGAGGTATCTCTGGGCCCACTCGGTAGGACATCATCATAATGTGCACAATGTGACCAAGGGATTGATCACGGGATGATGTGTTACGGAACGAGTAAAGAGACTTGCCGGTAACGAGATTGAACAAGGTATCGGTATACCGACGATCGAATCTCGGGCAAGTACCATACCGCTAGACAAAGGGAATTGTATACGGGATCGATTGAGTCCTTGACATCGTGGTTCATCCGATGAGATCATCGTGGAACATGTGGGAGCCAACATGGGTATCCAGATCCCGCTGTTGGTTATTGACCGGAGAACATCTCGGTCATGACTACATGTCTCCCGAACCCGTAGGGTCTACACACTTAAGGTTCGATGACGCTAGGGTTATAAAGGAAGTTTGTATGTGGTTACCGAATGTTGTTCGGAGTGCCGGATGAGATCCCGGACGTCACGAGGAGTTCCGGAATGGTCCGGAGGTAAAGATTTATATATAGGAAGTCCTATTTCGGCCATCGGGACAAGTTTCGGGGTCATCGGTATTGTACCGGGACCACCGGAAGGGTCCCGGGGGCCCACCAGGTGGGGCCACCTGCCCCGGGGGGCCACATGGGCTGTAGGGGGTGCGCCTTGGCCTACATGGGCCAAGGGCACCAGCCCCTAGAGGCCCATGCGCCAAGATATAGGAAAAAGGGGAGAGTCCTAAAGGGGGAAGGCACCTCCGAGGTGCCTTGGGGAGGATGGACTCCTCCCCCCCCTCTTAGCCGCACCCCTTTCTTGGAGGAAGGGGCAAGGCTGCGCCTCCCCCCTCTCCCCTGCCCCTATATATAGTGGAGGGGAGGGAGGGCATCCATACCTGAGCCCTTGGCGCCTCCCTCCCTCCCGTGACACCTCCTCCTCTCCCGTAGGTGCTTGGCGAAGCCCTGCAGGATTGCCACACTCCTCCATCACCACCACGCCGTTGTGCTGCTGCTGGATGGAGTCTTCCTCAACCTCTCCCTCTCTCCTTGCTGGATCAAGGCGTGGGAGACATCGTCGAGCTGTACGTGTGTTGAACGCGGAGGTGCCGTCCGTTCGGCACTAGGATCATCGGTGATCTGAATCACGACGAGTACGACTCCATCAACCCCGTTCACTTGAACGCTTCCGCTTAGCGATCTACAAGGGTATGTAGATGCACTCTCCTTCTCCTCGTTGCTAGTCTCTCCATAGATAGATCTTGGTGACACGTAGGAAAATTTTGAATTTCTGCTACGTTCCCCAACAATAATATCATCCAAGAACTCTCGAAGACGGTTAGCAATGGCCTTGGAGGCGATCTTATATAAAACCGGACAGAGAGAAATAGGACGATATTGAGTGATACTTTGTGGGAATCGTACCTTGGGGATCAATGTGATAGAAGTGTCGTTTATCCCCGGTGGTAGTTCTCCCCCATTAAGAAAATCAAGCACCGCTGGAACAATGTCGTCTTTGAGCCAGCTCCAGTGACGCTGAAAAAACCCAGCCGTGAAACCATCCACCCCCGGGGCCTTCGAGGGAGCCATCTAGAAAAGGCCTCGGCGCACCTCCTCCTCCGTAAACGGCTTACTAAGTGCATCGTTCATAACGGGAGTCACCCGAGGCTGCACAGCAGCCAACAATTCATCCATCTGATGAAAACCTTGCGAGGTATATAACTTCTCATAGAACTGCTGCACCTCTGCACGATCTTCCTCCAAACTAGTACATACCGATCCGTCACTACGGACAAGATTTTCTATCTTATTCACGTGCTTGCGCTAGGCGGCCCGGGCCTGAAAATAGCCCGTGTTTCAGTCCCCTTCCCGCAGCCATGGAACACATGATTGCTGACGGAGCCAGATTTCTTCTTGATGTAGAGCCAGCTTAAGTTTCCGAGCCACCGCTTCTCTTCTTCAGTAGGTCCCCGTCGCAAAGGATTGGCACGCAGTCGGGAGAGTTGCTCTCGCAACTTCCTAATCTTGCGTGACAAACAACCAAACTCCTTCGCTCCCCACACCGCTAGGTTGCCCTGAAGCGCTGTGAGAGCTTGAGTCACTCCTCGTAGTCCTCCCCGGCCTGCACCCTTCTACCATGAGTCAAATACCAGCTTGTCATAGTCCACGTGCGTCTGCCACGTGTCCTCATATCTAAAGGGTTTTGGCCCTCTGGGCACTGCCGTTTCCAAGTGCTCGCGGAGATCCGCTAACACAAAACAATGATCTGACTCCGTTGTTACTATATGTCTGACCTTAATGTGTGAAAACATCTGTAAGAGAGCGGAGTTACCAAACGCCCGATCCAGCCAGGCTCTCACATTCGATCTGCCGAACTGCATGTTATCCCATGTGTATTCAGTCCCCGACTAACCCAAATCAGTGAGAGAACAATCGTCCGTCACTTCCCTAAACGCCCTCATTTGCCACTCCGGTCTAGGAGTTCTGGAAAAGTGCTCTGAACCATTCAAGGTCTCATTGAAATCTCCAATGCACATCCACGCATCATGCTGAATTGCATATAGTGTCCTCATAAACCTCCAGCTATGATGACGATCCTCAACTCTCGGTGCACCATAGAAACATGTCACCCTCCATTGCTTCGCGCCATTACATTTCTTCCGCACCATCATATCAATATGGCCGGAACTATAGTTCATCAACTCTGCATCCAGTTCCCCGGACCAGAACATACCAATTCCCCCACTGAGACCGGCGCTACTAACTGCAAAACAGCCCGCGAACCCAAGCAGAAGTTTCAGATTTTCCACTCTATTTGCCGAAATCTTCGTCTCCATAACAAACAGGAGATCGGGCCCTTCTTGCTTCACAATATTACGAAGCTCACGAACTGCCGCGGGGTTCCCAAGCCCCCGGTAGTTCCAACTTAGACAACTCATTGTTCCCGGCGGGGCTGCAACGCAGCCACCGCCGATTCATCCAAATTCCGAGAATTGGTGGGTGTGGGCTTTTTCTTCTTCGGCTCCCGTTCTGTCACAACATCTCTGTCCTCACCGACCGATGCATTCTCTCCCGCTCTGAAAACCACCATTGCATTGGTGGCTTCATTCTCTTGCACCTGCTCCACGATAGTCACCGGTGGCAGCGCAATCTGTCTATACACTTGTTTCTGACCTTGAGGACCTCCCTTCCTCTTGTTCTTCTGATTGTTTTTCTTTGGAGGGGAGACAACCTCAGTATAAGCATCTGTGTTTGCATCTGTTTTTGCGCCTGATTTTGCATTCATCGTACGAGCCTCCTTGTTGCTATTCTGACTAGATTGCTGCTCTTTAGACGAGCCATCACTGGACACTGTTTTCTTCTTCTCTTCCAGCGCTTTCAAGCTCGTTTTAAACGGTAAATCACCGTTCTCATCCCGTGATCCAGGCGTCGGACAGTGAAGATCCGAGTGGCCCAATCGTCCGCACGAGAAGCAGAAATTGGGTACTTGCTCATACTGTATGTCATACCAATCCCTGCTGCCTCTAGCTGCAGAATCGATCAATATCCACCTGCGCAAAGGCTTCCTCACATCTATAGTCACCCTTGCACGTAGGAACCCCCCAATGGGATCAAACTGGACTGCTGATGCGTTCGTATCAATCTGCCTAGCCACAGCTTTGCCCCTTGTGTCACTCCTCAGGTTGAACGGCAGGTTCAAAACCCTAGCCCAAATCCGGAGTTTGTCAAATTGTAGTTCTGACGGCTGCATACTCTCCTTGAACTCAGTAAGAATCACAACATGTTTGCTCACATGCCATGGTGAACCCTCCCACACGCGATCGCAATCGCGCTGGGTCTCAAATTCCGCCACAAAGATGTTCTCACCAGCCGATCGGAACACCAGACCTCTAGGGTTCCCCCAAGCCGGCCGCAAAGCGTTAGCAATCGTCTGAATATGCAACAAATTCCAATGGAGAACCTTCCCCGCAATCGCCCACGTTGGCCTTGCGCCATCATCAACATCATCCAGGATCAAGGGCGTTGCCTCCTCTTCCATGAGATCTAATTTCCCCATGGCTTCCTCCATGCGTGCCCTCGCCGCCCTTGGCGAGAGAGCCTCCTTCCCGCTCGACGAACCTGATGCCGCAGCCATTAGGATTCCCTTCGTGCAGCCAGCCGGCAAGAATTAACCGGCGGCCGCCCTCTTTCCACTCGAAATCCTAATCGCCTCCTGGGGTGGCTCCTAGTTTTTGGGGGAACACGACTTGGGCCAGGTGGGAACCTGGATCTGGCAGCCCAGGTGGATGAATCTCCTTGTGTTTGTTCCTGATGGCGATAGGATACCGGGTCGTCTTGTACGTTTTGCTTCGTCTAGATGTGAGGAGACATGTGAGGCTTGGCAAGCGCTTCTGCTGGCCCAGCATCCACACTTTTTTTTGAGCTCCAAAGTGAGTTAGCCCTGAGCCGCCGAGTATGCTGATGTTTTAAGAAGACCTTGTTGTGTGTGTGTGTGTGTGTGTGTGTGTGTGTGTGTGTGTGTGTGTGTGTGTTTGGGTGTGTGACTGTTCATATGCATGTATACACGTGTGATTGCTTCATAGGTAGGCATATCTGACGCATCCAAAGTAGAAGAGAAACATGAAGAGAATTGGGGTAACATATATACTGTATGTATCATGATTAATTTGAGAACTGAAGAAATGAACCATGATTTGGTCATTTACTCTCTTGTCCATTCCTTTTTGGCACTGAGCATTAATTACTTCCTTTGCTGCCTTGTCTCTCCCACGTTTGATCTTCCTGGTTGGATCTGACCACATTGACGATCGAGTAGCGATCCCCTCTCGGAGGTGTTTTCCTCGAGTGTTGTAGATGATGAGGCTCGGCGCATGCGGGGCTGTGCCAACAGGCATTTCCATGTGAGTAGGTTTGTGGCATTGTAGATGATGTTGAATGTAGTCATTCATGCCTGAGATGAAGCTTGGCATAGTAGTCATTGAGCAATAACAGATTGTCTCTTCTTGTTAAATTCGTTGGTACTTATGAATGTAGTTGGAGACAGTGGATAACTGAGTCAAGATACGAAAGGTTCTAACTGTGTAGGTGGAGAACAATCTCACAGGCGGATAATCTCAGAGGTATCGTGACATACATGATCAGCAAAAGATGAGAAAATGTCATCCCAAATGAAAAAGAAATCCATATATATATATATATATATATATATATATATATATATATATATATATATATATATATATATATACATATATATATATAAAAGACGAGGGGATCATGACACTTCCACTTCAACCAAGAACCTAGTCTACACTAGTACGTATAAAGTTACGAGTTGCTGAAAACCAAACGATCTCAACCATCCGGCACAATCAAGCCCAAGGACTGATGATGAATTTATTGAAAAGGTAAAAATGATGACACATGTGCGACCTGGTTTCCTGAAATCAGCAAATGATAGACATCACAGTGTACTGCCATACGGTTCTTCCGCTAATCTACTATAGCGAGTTCAGTATTTTTTTCTTCTTCTTGAGCGAAATGAGTTTGATCTTGTTGTTTGGCAGATTCGTCCGGATGCCCCTGAAAAACTTGACCAACGGGTCGACAGAAGCATCACCATCTCGGCGTATGATTTCGGTAAGCCTGAGGTTGTTGCACTTGAAATGTGCCAGGTCCTTAGAATATGATTGGCGGCGTTTCATCACCTCCTTTGCCGATTGGAAATCCGAGACCTGTTGAGCAGCGCAGAGGAATGGAACACCAATATATTACGGAATGTTTCGAGCTATGGTAATTAATTGTTGATGAAAGAAGTAGCTGACCTTGCAATGGCGCAGAGTGAGCTTCTGCAGGTTAGGCGAGTTGTGCAGGTATTGGCGCCGCCCGAGGAAGTCGTCGTTGATAAATCCCCCGTCCAGAGAAAAGCTTGTAAGGTTCTCAAACTTGAATACAGGAAGATCCTCATGACTCCCAAGGAACAACAACTGAAAACAAAAAACCATACAGGCATTCATTTTCTTGTCTTTAAACTTAATGACTCTAGAGATATAGAAAAGAAAATGCAAACTGAATAATAAATAGAAGGGGTATCAATCAAGAAGAAGATATTACCGTGATCGGAAAATGCGACAAGCGCAAGGCTGTCACGTTCCCAGTTTACAATTTCGTCGAAATTTCTCGAAATTTCTGAAATTTCGACAATTTCAAGGATGGGCGAAATTTTTGCCTTTCGTTGAAGAAATTTCAATGGGTTTGAGTTTCTATGTAAAAATGGACATGTATCAGCAAGAATTAACATAGGTTATAGTAGCGCAGCGGTAGGAACAGTTTTTACCGACCAGTAGCTCGACGGTTCGAATCATGTTACTGAGGCGAAGAGAGGAGGAGATGATCTTAGCATTGCAGGTGAGCGAGAAGCAGCACATGTTCAGTTTCAGGTCCTCGAGAGCAGGGCAGCCAGAGCTGCTGATGTGGGTCGCAAGGTCATTCAGTTGCAACTGCAGGCAGGAAAGATGCAACTTTCTGAGCCGGCGGGGCCATGCATCTTGACCTATGTCGCGGCGGAGCCAACGGTCGCCGACGACAACGGTGACCCCGTGCAGCCGGAGCTCATCCAGGAGCGCAAACTCATGGCCGCGCAGGAGGTTGGCTGTGAAGTCGTCAAAACCGCGGCGGGTATACCTACGGTCGATGTCGAGGCACGGCACGGCGCTCCAGAGGCGCCTCCACCTCGTGGACAGCACGCACGTCCGCACCGTCTGCTGGGCCTTGAGGCGCGACAGGATGACGCAGAGGAGGTCGTCCGGCAGCGCGCTCAGCCGGTCATCGCCCGCATCACCGCCGGCGCCGTCGTCTGCATGGCGTGGACGCTTCGGCTCGGCGGAGGCGTCCGTGGAGCCAAGCATGTCGGTTGTTCTTGATTGCTGCGCGCGTAGGTAGGGGAGACGACTAATCTGCTGGGTGTCGCTGCGCCGCCGCCGCCGCGCCGCCATGACCGTGGAGAAAGATGGGGATCGGGGGGATGAGAGAGGCTAAATGGGCGTTGGGTTTGGTGGGCTCTACTCTATAGAACGGACCCCTTCTAGTATTTCATTTTTCTTTCCTTTCAAAGTTTTTTTCTACCCCCCCCCCCCTTTCTCTATTTCCTTTTTATACTTTCTTATGTTATTTCGTTCCCCATTTGCACTTGTCAATGTTAAATGTCTTTTGTGGTTTTCTAGAACTTTCCTATAATAGTTGTGAACAATTGCATCATTTTATTCGACAGCAAAAACAATTTTATCTTCCAACCATTTTGAAGAGTCATGGGAACATTTTGTTTGAGAAGCACGATCATTTTAATTTTAGGTACATAAATGGCGGAATCTCGTTAGTGTTTTTCAGTCACCTTTGTGTGCTAGTACTTACTTTCCGCATCGAGCAACTCCAACCACTAGTAGAAAACAGAGCTTTGGTTTAGGCCGGGTCAACTCATTAGTCCCGGTTCAGCCTAGAACCGAGACCCATGGGGGCATAGGTCCCGGTTCATGAGGCCAGGGGGCCGGCCGGGTCATTGTGGGGCATTGGTTCCGGTTCATCTGGCACCTTTGGTCCCGGTTCGAGGCTCCAACCAGGACCAATGTGCCTCGCTCCTGACCCACCACCATTGGTTCCGGTTGGTGGCTTGAACCGGAACCAAAGGGTGTCCTTTAGTCCCGGTTCCAGCCACGAACCGGGACCAATGATATGCCTGTATATACCCCTTGTCCGCGAGCAGAGCAGTGGAGTGCTCTATTTTTTTGGAAGAGGTGTGTTGTGCTCTAGCTCACCTCCTATGAACATGAGGTGTTCGATAAAATGCCCGAGCCACAGTTAAGCTTTCTCCTCTCGAAGATCCTTGTCCAAGATCCATTTTCCTCGAAATTTGTCTAGGTTTGGCGGCCCATCCTGTCCCATCCCTGTCCACACCGCCGTTGATCGCCTGCGTCGATCTCGTCGCCTGCACCACCGTGGTGAGCCTCTTGATCTTATGGTAACATCCTAATTTTCAATTTGGATGTTATATATAGATCATCATATGCATATCATTTAATTCTTGCGTTTTGTTGTGATCCTGGAAATCTTAAGCAACTCAAGGACCCAAGGAGAGAGAGTTGGAGGTTTCACAAAATTCATATTTGGATTTATTTCAAATTTGAAGAAATGATCAATTGGATTTTATTATTTTCTCTTCAATATTCCCAATATTAAAAATATATGAGAGAAGATAATATGACTTCTTCAATCTAAGAGAAATATTGGAGAAATAATTTTAAAATCAAATTATGATTTTATTGGTATTTTATTTGAATTAGAAAAATATTGCACTTTTGAAAACTGCATCTTAGTCCAGAAAAATGTTCATATTGTCCTAAATATTAGGTTTGGATGGTGAAATTTTTTTCTGGAATTTTAGAATTTTTCCTTGCGGCGAAATTGTTTTAAAAAAAAAGTTTCGGACCGACTAGGCCGAAGCCCAGCCGATCCAGCAAGCCGGCCCAGTGCCCGACCGCCTCATCCCCGAGCTCAGGACGAATCCCGCCGCCGCACGCCGCCGAGTCCAGCTAAGACTCTGCGCGCCGTCGCCCCCTCCTCCAAGCCGCGCACCCCCCGAGGCTTTATAAGCAGCCCCGAGGTCGCCGTCTCCTCCTCGTCTCGCCAACGCCGCCCCACAGTCTCGCCACTAGCGCCGCTGTCGCCTCGCCACCAGCGCTGCTGCCGCCTTGCACCGACGCCGCCGCTGAGCGCCAACACCGCCGAAGCCCTCCGTCGCCGCCCCGTGCACTGTCACCACCCCGCTGCCGCTCGCCGCCCCGCCTCCCGACGCCCGCGCCATCGCACGTTGCTGCCGAGTCGCCGCCGTTGCCGTCGACGATGAACCGGTATGAACCGGTTTATTTTTCTCCGTTTTTTCTTTTATTTGGTTTAGTTAGATCTGTTTTTTAGGGTTTACGTATTTAACGAACGTTCGTTCGTCCGTTCGTTTTAACGAACGGTTTTCGTCGTATAAGTTCTGTTAGCGAACGTTCGTACCGTAGTATTTTTCTTTTAGTTTATTTTTTGGCCAGGGACCTATCCGTGAATAGTTTTCTCGCGATTTCGCCCCTAATCTTTAAACTAGCATAACTTTTTACTCGTTTATCCAAATTAGATGAAACCATCGCCTAAATCTTCATATCATTCTGTTCTTTCCAGTTAACGAAGTTGAATATGATTTTGGTACTATAAAATTTGAGTTTAGTCCAGATTAATAAACGATCTTGTTTCGTTCGTATCTTGAGTTTTGTTTCTCCGTTTGAGTTGAATCCTTTTGGAGATTGTAGCTAATAACATGTACCTACTGTTAAGATCTAATCCACATGATAATATTGCCGTTAGGTTTTACATTTGTTAGTTTAAGCCGTTTGCTTGTTTCGTGTTTGATTTCGATCTTTTCTCGGTTTCCTTGTTGCTTCATTTGAGTGATTTCTTATGTATGCTACTGTTTGTCTATGCTAGATTACCCGGAGTGCGAAGCTTGTTACTACAAATCTCTAGAGTTTGCAGATCGTCAGCAAGGCAAGTTACACTTCGATCATACTCTTTTATACCCAATTTTTACTATGCATTAGTATCACTCCTCAAACAATTGCATGAGTAGGATTGGGAACATGTGGTTTGGTTGTAGTACTTGAGGTAGGAAACTAATACCTTTTGATCACCCCGAGAATATACGTTATGCTTATTATTGCTTAGCCATGCTCGTAGACGGGGATTGGATCGTGATTCACACATGGAAGTTTGAGAGTTATTTTCATCATGGTTAACATTAAGGTGGCTACTTTAACACACATCTGGGTGGATTGGTTGCAGGCACCTGGGGAATCCAGTGTTGTCCTAGGAGATCCCGGAGTACCTATGTGATCATCCTATGGAATGCCATCTAGGCTCAAAGGGATCATACGATTATTCATGCTAGAAACTTCCGTGTGCAGCCACAAGCTATTATGGGCTCTAGCATAGTTGAGTAAGTTGCGTGAGCTCTCGAAGAGGTGGACTAGCAGATGTAGGGGAAAGTAGGTGTACTGGTCTGCCCGGAGTAGAGAGTAAGTGCTTCAAAAAGACTATGTCTCGATCATCCGATCATGGATGCTGTTGAGTCTTGTGGGGAAAAGTGCGCAAACCTCTGCAGAGTGTATAAACTAATCATGATTAGCCGTGTCCCCGGTTATGGACATCTTGAGTATCTAGTACTTTAATTAATTTGATTTGGGTTAATGATGATACTTTTAATTGGGATTTGAGTTGGGGTCACCTTCTCAAATAATGGGCAACTTGGGAGTAGTTAAATAAATTTATTCCTTTGTTGTAGGGAAAAACTAGCTTTATGCAAAACCTTAAACTTACAGGCTCCACCAGCCAAATATTGCATGTAGATATAGTTCTTGCATTTCATTGCTTTACAGTGTAACTCTGCCAGCATATTCAATGTGCTAACCTACACGGTTGCATCTTCTCTTGTTGCAGACTACTCAGACGGCGATTAAGGTGCGATAGATCGTTGTTTTGCATTCAGCTATGCCGTTGGAGTTGATGGACTCATTTACCTTCGAAGCTTCCGTAGTTATTTAGTTTAGATGGCCTTCAGCCATGATATTTTTGTGTAATCATACTCTTTATGAGGACTCAATGTAATAAGTGTGTGATTAAAACTCTGTTATAATTCCTCGAGTATTGTGCGTGTCAGCATTACTGATCCAGGGATGACACTGATGCACAGAGACTTGACCGCTTGAGGTCTGGTTGCTACAAGATGGTATCAGAGCACACGTTGACTATAGGACACGACCACTAGAATAAGCCACATGATTTCTCTTCTCTACTCATTTCTAATACTCCTCTCTTTCTACTCAATAGATGGCGGATCCCAGGAACAAGTTCACTCAGCCGGATGACGACACTCCTTTCAAACGCCACTTGAAGGAAGTAATTAAGTATCTGAACATCGGACTACCAAGCTTTAGGGGACTTTCTCTACATCTGTACCGGAAGAGGAGCGCTGGAAGATCAAAGTCTGGGTACCTGGGAGGACTTTTGCGCCAACAATGGATCCTATTGATTTCTACCTGGATGCACCAAGCTGGAGGAAAGGAAAGAGCATGGCAGCCCACATAACCTTTGGATGTATATGTGAAGTGTATCACAAGGAGCTGGAGAATACCATTTATTAGATATGTGGCCGCCGAGATGTCAAATGGGAGATGATCTTACCAGGAGGGATGGATCAATTGCAGCCTACATTCAAGAGATGGGAGATCATATTCGTCGACAAGAGAATCAACAAATTATCCACATGAAGAAGATCAAGAAACTGGTGAAGAGAAACAATGAGCTAGAAGAGGAACTCAAGTCTACACGCGATGGATACGAGGAAGAGATTGCCGTACTACTAGAGAAGCAAGAAGACCCAAAGAGGAAGGTAGGAATATCAGTGGAGAATATCAAGCGAGCAACGGAGATCCGTTCGGAGGACTACATCATCCTGTACGACACCGACACGGATAGTGATGCAAGTGATGACAGTGAAGACGACTATGTTGACGAAGCTGGAGCAGATATCATGGAGTCTTCCTCTGATGAAAATTTCTAGATGACCACCATTGTAACTAGTAGTATTCCCTCCAAGTAGTTAGCAATGATCGAGTTTGTAATTATAGATTAGGCCGATTGTGTGATATTGTGTGCTATTGATTGAAGTGAATTGATTGTGTTTGTCTCATGAGCATATGGGTAGTGAATTTTTCTTAGACCTCATTTCTATTATGTTTTCTCACCCCCTCTAACCCATCAGATGCCTCTGAGACGTGACAATGGATCTGCTTTCCCATCGGAGCTCACTCAGTTGATCCAGTAGCAGAATGCCTTGATGCAGATACTAGTTCAGAACCAGAACCAAGGCAACAACAATAACAATCCACCACCACCACCCCCTGTTCACCACCTAGCCCATTTTCTAAGGTTGAATCCACCGGTGTTCTCTAGTAGCACCGAGCTGATTGTTGCAGATGATTGGCTCCGCAAGATTGGAAGAGAGCTAACCACTACAGGATGCACGGATGCAGAGAGAGTTCGTTTTGCGGCACACCAGCTTGATGGACCCACAGCATCTTGGTGGGAGAATTTCACCGCCACGTAACCCATTGCCACTATTGAATGGGATCAGTTTCAGCAGGCTTTCTGCACTGCCCATGTTTTAGCAGGAGCTATGAGCATGAAGAAGTGCAAGTTTCGCAACTTGCGCCAAGGAGGACATAAAGTGGGCCAGTATGTGGATGAGTTTAGCAAGTTAGCACGCTATGCCCCTGATGACGTAGCCACAGATGCCGCTAAGCAGGAGAAGTTTCTGGAGGGCCTCAACGATGAGCTGAGTATGCAGATGATGGTGGTAACTTTCAATAACTACCAGGAATTGGTAGACATGGCTCTCATGATTGAAGGCAAGCAGCAACAAATTGATAATCACAAGAGGAAGTATGGACAGGGGAGGTACACTTTAGGAGCTCAGCAGAAGCCCCGCTACTCCCCGTACTCAGGAGGACATACCCACAAGCATGGAGGCCATAACCATGGAGGACATACGCACAATGGAGCAAGTTCGCACAACCACAGTGGCCCCAAGAATGGCAATGGAAATGGAGGAAGCAGCAGCCAGAACCATTCCAACCCTTCAACGCTAGCCAAGAGGGATCTGAACCACATTACTTGTTTCAAGTGACAGAAGACCGGACATTATGCCACTGAATGTCCTAATGCAAAGAATGGAAATGGCAATGGAGGTTCCACAAAGAAGACCAACCCTTTCACCAAAGGACAGGTGAACCACGTCAGCGTGGAGGAGATTGAGGATCAAACCAACGCAGTTGTCGGTAAGTTTTTAATCAATGCATTGACCGCACTTGTTCTTTTTGATACTGGTGCATTGCATTCATACATATCAAGGGGATTTGTGGATAAGTATAAATTGCCAACCGTAGCCCTTAAGTCACCTATGTTAGTAAGTTCCCCAGGAGCGGAGTATATGGATAGTAGGGGATGCTATCAGTTGCCACTAACCATAGGTAGACATGTTTTCCCCACCGACCTGATTATTCTGGAGTCACAAGGACTGGATGTGATACTAGGAATGGATTGGCTACCCAAGTTTGAAGGGAACATCAATTGCGCCAGTAAATCAATTCTTCTCACCACCCCAGAAGGAAAGAGGATCAAGTATGTATCCCAGCATGCGCCGAGAAGGACTTAGGTGAATTCCTTATCAGGAATTGTACATGAGGAAGTACTAGTGGTGAAGGATTATCCCGACGTATTTCTGGAAGAGTTACTAGGCATGCCACCGGATCGAGACATTGAGTTTTTAATTGAACTATTGCTAGGCACCAAACCTATATCAAAGAGACCATATCAGATGCCCGCAAAGGATCTGGAGGAAATTAAGATGCAGATAAAGGAGTTACTGGAGAAAGGTTACATTCGACCAAGTTCATCACCTTAGGGAGCCCCAGTGCTTCTAGTGGATAAGAAGGATGGATCTTTGAGGAAGGTTGTTGATTATCTTGTGCTGAATGAGGTGACGATCAAGAACAAATACCCTCTGCCGATGATCAATGATTTGTTTGACCAGCTCCAAGGAGCTAAAGTTTTCTCCAAGATCGATCTTTGATCAGGTTATCACATGTTGAAGATCCGAGAGCAGGATATACCTAAGACAACTTTTACCACAAGGTACGGGCTATATGAGTATACTGTTATGTCATTTGGTTTGACTAACGCGCCTGCCTATTTCATGAATATGATGAACAAAGTGTTTATGGAGTTTTTGGATAAGTTCGTCGTGGTGTTCATTGATGATATATTGGTCTAATCGAAGAATGAAGAAGAGCATAAGGAGCATTTGCGTTTGGTTCTTGAGAAGCTCGGGGAACATCAGTTGTATGCCAAGTTGAGCAAATGTGAGTTTTGGTTAAAGGAAGTCGGATTTCTTGGACATGTTATATTCGGAGAAGGAATAGTAGTAGACCCAACCAAGGTTGTTTTTGTCACTAAATGGTTGGCACCCACATCAGTTGGAGAGATCAGAAGTTTTCTTGGACTCGCAGGTTATTATCGGAGGTTTATTGAGAATTTCTCCAAGGTGGCAAAGCCCATGACGGAGTTATTGAAGAAGGACACCAAGTTTAAATGGACTGAGGACTGTGAGGCCAGTTTTCAGGAGTTGAAGAAACGTTTGGTTACAACCCCAGTGCTGATTCTCCCAGAGCAACGTAAGGATTACCAAGTATATTGCGATGCTTCACGTCGAGGACTTGGAGTTGTGCTTACGCAGGAAGGAAGAGTTATTTCATATGCCTCACGATAGCTTCAACCTCGTGAATTGAATTATGCTACGCATGATTTGGAGTTAGCAACCGTAGTGCATTCACTGAAGACATGGAGACATTTTCTCACCAGAAACCATTGTGATGTATACAGGGATCATAAGAGTTTGAAATACATCTTCACGCAGAAGGAGTTGAACCTCAGGCAAAGGATATGGTTGGAGCCATCAAAGATTATGATATGAAATTGCACTATCATCCAGGAAAGGCCAATGTCGTAGCAGATGCGTTGAGCCGCAAGGGTTATGTTAACACGGTCATAAACGGAGGATTACCTAAAGAGTTAGCAGATGATCTTCGAGAGTGAAAGTGCTAGTTATCGACTAGAGGGGGGGGGGTGAATAGGCGATTTTTATCAAAGTCTTCAAAACGTGGAAGTTTCGAGGACAAACAATAGAAATGACCTAATTGATATGCAGCGGAAGATAAACTACAACAAGCAAACCATAGTCAAGTATGCAATAATGTGAAAGTATCAGGACTAATAGCAGCTTGGTAGTAAGGATCAGGATGGAAGATAGTATGAAGCCAATCAACTATAGTAGTCAAGCAATGAAGTCAAACAGGTATGACAAATAGGCAATGACTTCACGAAGACAAACTTAAGGTAAAGGGGGTTAGAGGATAGAACCAGTCACTTGTTGAAGACACAGGATTTGTTGGATCAGTTCTAGTTGCTGTGACAACTGTACATCTGGTTAGGGAGGCTGAGATTCAACTCAGAAGACCGCGTCTTCACCTTATTCCCCTTGAGCTAAGGACACACAGTCCTCGCCCAATCACTCTGGTAAGTATTCAAGGTAGACTTCCGAACCTTCACAGACTTCGTTCACCGGCGATCCACAATGATTCTTGGATGCTCAGAACGCGACGCCTAACCGGCTGGAGGATACACAGTCCTCAAGTGTAATAAGTCTTCAGGTCACTCAGACAGAAAGACTTCAGTGATGCCTAACACTCTTTGGCTCTGGGTGTTTGGGCTTTGTCCTCACAAGGATTTCTCTCTCTCAAAGGCTTCGAGGTGGGTTGCTCTCAAACGACAAAAGCCGTAAACTAACTCTGAGAAGCCACCAATTTATGGTGAAGGGGGTGGGCTATTTATAGCCACAAGGCAACCCGACCTGATATGTTCGAAATGACCCTGGGTCACTAAGGAACTGACACGTGTTCCAATGGTCAGATTTCAAACACACACGGCAACTTTACTTGGGTTACAAGCAAAGCTGACTCATCCAGCTCTGGATAAGATTTGATCTCATTGTCTTCGCTCGAAGACATAGGATTTGGGTTGAGCATCACTTCAGTCATTCTGACTTTGTTCACTTGGACCCCACTTAACAGTATGGTGGTTCCTATGACTCAACAAAGAAGAAAAAGAAACAACGAAACAACACAGTCTTCGCGCTCCATAGTCTTCACTCATTGTCTTCTCATGTCATAGTCTTCAATATGAATATCTTCACATACCACCATTGTCGTCAATGTCTTCATACATTTTTAGGGGTCATCTCCGGTAGGTAAACCGAATCAATGAGGGACACTACCTGCGTTATCCTGCAATTCTTACAAACGCATTAGTCCCTCAACCAACTTTGTCGTCAATACTCCAAAACCAACTAGGGGTGGCACTAGATGCACTTACAATCTCCCCCTTTTTGGTGATTGATGACAAACTGGTTGATGTTTTCAACGGGGATAAAGTATGTGAAATTGTAAAGGATAGGATATTCTCTTCATAAGTGGCAAGGGCTCCCCCTGAAGATGTGCATATAAGTAATTTGCTTTTGGAATGCAAATGCACATGGCAGGTTGTACTTGTGGAGATCATCTTCAACTTATGATGATAATTCATCATGCATGAAATGATATAACTAAGAGAGTGACATGCATAATGAAAAATGGACGTCTGCAGAATGATCTGAGTGAAGAAGTTATCATCGCATGGAAAAGCAAATAAGTAGCAGACAACGATCGAGTTTAAGTGTTACAACTCAACGAACGAAATGTATCAAAAGCAAGAGTTGTAATCACTAGGCAAAATATAAAGCAACCGCCCATATGAACCCGCTTGAAGACTATCAAACTCATTTGCTTCTCCCCCTTTTGTCAGTAATGACCAAAAAGGTTTGAAGACATAGAGCATTTACTCGTCCTCATGAGGAGTACAGTGTCGATGCGTGCAGAAGTAGGGGGCGGTGAACTAGCATCGTCTTCATCATCGATCACTTTGGCATTCATAGTTGCCGCGAAGGAAGAATAGTCAGAGTCTTCAAGAGATGGAGTTCGACGTAGGACAACATTCCGTGGAGGAGTGGAGTCAAACTTGAATCTTTCAGTGAAGCCATCGTCTTGAAGATCTGCTTCAGCACTGAGCAATGTCAAACTCTTCCATGATCGCCGACAGGTCTCGTGAGTGACAAAGGCATTCTTGGTGGCAATATTTCGAATGCGATTGACGTCCACCAAGAGGCTTTGCATGTGTTGCTTGAGCCAAAAGTGATGCTTATCTTGTTTCTGATGCAGTGCCACAAGAAGTTCTCGGTCATTTAGGACGTGAGAGCGCTTCTTAGGCCTTTGGGAAATTGTGCTCTCAGTAGCTTCGATTGGTGCACGATGAGGCAGACGAGTGTTCCCAGCCATTGGATAGACACGAGTTACTGCTTGGACTCCTTCCATGGGCTGAGTGAAGCTTTGGTGTTCAACATTTTGAAGACAAAGAGGCTTCTTGGCAGGCTCAGGGTATATGGCTCAACTGACATATCAACCTCTGGTAGAAAGATCATATGATTGCGAGCAGAGGGCTGATAGTTGATAGCAGAGTGTAGCTTGATGAGGCGCATGACCCATGGAGCATAGAAGTTCAGGCCAAAAAGGTCAGATCCAGACGCAGCCAGTTGCCGGAGGTAGAAATCTTGTGCATTGAAGCTGATGCCATTGAGGATGTAAAAGACCAATGTCTTCATGACTCCTTCAAGTTTTGCAGCTGATGAATGCCCTTTGATAGGCCATAGAGTCCGCCTGATGATGTGATATATGGTGCGTGGCAGATACTCAAGGTCATCAACAAAGAACTCCTTTGGGTATTCAGCGTCATGTGGCAAAGGCTTCATCATGCTCAACATCTGGCTCATGTTGGGTTCTGGCTTATGGAAGATGCTCTCCAGTGCATTGTGGTGGTGTTGACAACCAGGTTCGTACAACTCTCCGGGAGTGGATAACCCTGTAAGCTCAATGATGTCAAGAGCTTTGGCTTCATGATGAACATTTCCTGTCATCCACTCGAGGATCCATGTCTTTGTATCCCTGTTGTAGCCGTGAATGTGGAGGGTAGCATAGAATTGAAGCAAAAGTTCCTCATTCCAATGTTCTTTGTCTGTCACAAAGCTGAGCAGACCTGCATCACGAAAGCAGTCAAGTGCTTCTTCTAAGCATGGCAGTCCAGCAATGGCTTTAGTGTCGAGGCGCATATGAGGGAAAATGCGCCCTTGATCATACAGAACGCAGGAGTAATAGCTTCGCTGCTGATGACTCCAGAACCGATCAGATGATATTCTTGGCCTTGAGTAGGGGTTCTTTGCGCTGTCAAAGAAGGTGTTGTGGCTTTTAAAGCCATTTGCATTGAAGGACCCTGTAGAGGTGGCAGTACCTGGAAACCTTGGCAGTCTTGGCTTTGGTTTCTGGACCTGAGGCCTATGCTCAATGTGATAATCAAACTGGGGACCTGAGACATTAGACGGAGGGACCGGAATGGGCCATCTGACAGTGATTAGCTGGCCATGGTTGTATGCTTTCTCAATTGTATGGGGCCTTGGTGGCAGAACAGGAGCAGTGGCAACGACAGTGGTTTCAGGCTGCACAACAGAAGCTTCAGGAGCAGTTGCAGCATTGGCTTCTGGCGTAGTGGTTGGTGCAGGCTCCACACTTGCTTCAGTCATGACTACGTCATAGACTTCATTTGTGTTGGTAGTGGCAGCCTCAAGATTTTCAACCTCCACTTGATGAGCTGGAGGGTCTGGCACTGGCACGTTCACTTTAGGAACAACTTCTTCAGTAATGGGGGGAGTAGGAACACGTTCTTCTTCATGTTCGTCATCGTCTGATGCAGCCGGATTGTCTTCAGCAGCTTTGGCTTCAGACACGGAGACATTCACAGTCAGAGTGTCTTCTGAGAACACTTGACGTGCAATAGATTGGTGGTGCACTTCTCCTTCTGGAACGCTCGGAAGAGGTACTTGAGGCCTTGGTCCTTTGCGAAGCCTTTGTAATACAGGCGATGCCTTTGGAGATGGAGTTGGCTGGGCCTCATCCTCTTCAACTTGCACAGGTGGTGTGACTTGTTGTTGTTGGGGATAACTGGGGGAGTCTTGTTGTTGTGGGCGATCAGCCCATGATGCATCCTGAGCAATTGGCGTCAGAGGACGACCAATGCTGATGATTTCGCTGTTCATGAGAACAAGCGATGATACCAAGTTGTGCTCGATCTGAGGAAGAACTTTATCATCTTCAACACTGTCATGGTGACCAATGTCTTCAGCAGCGATGGGATCAACTGCTGGAATGTCTTCACCTTCATGAGCCTCTGTGGAAGCAGGCTCATGAACAATCATTCGTAGTTCTTGGTGTGCAGATGCAGGGAGAACCACTGAGATAGGTTAAACAACTAAGGGCTCTGTGGGAGCAGCCCGATTCTTCTTGGTCTTGCGCTTCTTCTTGGAGGGAGCAACATCAGAGGCTTCTGTGTTTTTCCTTTTTCTGGCTTCAGCCTCGGCATCCCTCGTCTTCTTCTGTTCTGAAGCGATTGACATGACCTTTGGCTTCGAGCCAGTCATGCTGCTTGGGAAGACTATGCGAGGTTCATCCTGCCTTGAAGGTGCAGGTTGGACAGTTGATAGCTTCTTCTTCTTTGCAGCCATTCTGGGGTCAATGCCAGGACGACCAAGAGCCTTGCGCTTCTCAGCCTCATTGTAGGCTAGCACACACTTGTCAGCCAGATTCTTCATGCACTCTCGAGAGCCTCGAGCTTCTTCGCGCTTCTTGTGAAAAGCTTCTTTGAGCTCGTGCAGCATGATATTGAAGTTTTTGACATCTTGCACGCTGAGCTTGGCCACATGCTTCTTGAACTGAGCCTTCTCATAGTCGATCTTCTGCTTCAGTTCAATGATGCGCTGAGCAATTGCTAGCTCAGAAGCAATGGCGCCATTGAAGGAGACGTCGAGGCCAATGGGAAGCTACAAATCATCAAAGCTGAGATTTGGGGTGTAAAACCACTCATCAATAAAGTTATGAATGATTGCCACGTCAAAGAGAGGCAAATTATTGAAGATCTCTGCTTCTTCCTTGCTCTTGATCAGTTGCTCAAGGGCATCATCTGCAAGATCATCATCGCTGGACAGATCAATGTGCTCTTCACGCAGAATGGCAGCAGGAGTTAATGTCTGATTAGTATTCTTGACGATTTTCTTTGTCTTCTCCGTCTTCTTGGAGATACGTGATAGATCTTCAGACTGCACACTGTCTTCAGGAGGTGCAGTGATCAGTGGCTTTGCACGTGAAGCTTTTGAAGGTGCAGCTGATTGTGAAGCTTAGACTTCTTTAGCTTCTGCGGCTTTGGAGGAGGAGCTGGGGCTTCATCAGTGTCAGCATCATTATCAGAATGATCCACTCTGGCACCTTGGACCAAGATGTAAGTGATGATGCCATCAAGGTTTGAAAAGGGGCCGATGACATTGGGTTCTCCATCATGTGAGCCGTCAGCACGGGGAGCAGAGGGACTAGGGTTGAAGTCTAATCCCCATGACTTCTTGTTTTCCTTGGCTGATGCCTTTGCGTGCTGGAAGTTGCGCTTGAAGAGATTATCGTCACGACACCAGAGCAATGATGATGGGTCGGCATTTTCAGGCTGAGGTCCACGGACCATACAAGGATAGAAATCCTGTGCAATAGCTTCAGCTCTGTTCTTGGGTGGAAGGCCTCGATAGAGAATATCACCCCAAGGACTTTTGATAGCATTCTTCTTAGCATATTCCTGGGTCACGAACTTGTACTTGAACCATTGTTCAGCCCAATATCGTCGAATCCATTGGATTCGTGTCTTGCGCTGATTGTAATCCTCTTCAAGATCTGTCTTGTAAATTTCTGCGAGGTCATCAGGCAAATCTTTTGATGTTCCCCCTCGACGCTGTGTGCCACCCTTCCTTACAGATTTCTCTACATCCATGAATTTCAAACTGAATGGCTTCAATACGTTCAAAGGCTTTCGCTTGCTGGTCAAACAGGAACTAGCTTCAGGAGAGTTAATGTGTTGCTGTAAGAATTCTGCAAACGAATGCAGACTATGAGAACCAAGTGATTCTCCCACGAACATGTACCTGTGACAGCATTAGAGATGCGAGGGAAGGGGAAGAGGTCATATGCATTCTCAGAAGATTTGAAGATAAATCAGTTTGAAGACATTGACCTCATGATGCGAAGATATTCACTTATATGTTGAGAGTTGGTTCCAGATTTGTACGAATCCGTGAATAAGTACAAGTGAGGAATCTAACTAGATATGAAGCTTAAGTGAATATACTAGGCAGTATGAGATGCAGACAAAATAGATATAACATTGGATGAATCATTGAGGATCAAAAAGATGGTAAAAATAGAGTTATATTTACCACACAAAGAACTGCTAGATGTGATGAATAGGAGACCGAGCAGTTCAATCCACCGTGCCCTAACTTGGCGAAGGAGGACACCTACGGCGGCGGCGGAGAGGACGATGTCCGTGGCCGGCATGAGGACGGCGTCGGAGAAGTCACGGCAGCTAAGCGCTTCGTCGCCGGCGTCGTCATGAGCTAGCGGTGGCGCTATGGTTTTGACGAGGTGGAGAGATGGAAGAAGGTTTTCTTGGCCGCAGGGGACATGTATTTATAAGAAGGGGTGCGGCATAGCGCAATTACGCAGGTGCCCCTGCCTGTTCACCTCTGAGGGACACGTGGCAAGCATGCAACATACTCAGAGTTGTCCCACGTTCCCACGCCCGCCAAGTTTGTCGGATGGTTGTTCCGGATTCTCCGGATTTCAAACAATAAGGATGAATAATTTAAAAACAGACTTAATGTTTATCTTTGTGCCTTCTGCTGACAAGGATGCAGAGAAGACATTTGACAATTTCAATAGAATGCATATGATTTGGACAGATAGAGTTTGAGATAGAAAGCATGGAGAGATTAGGGTCCGATCACATTCACTTAGTTCAAAAGATTCAACAAGGAAGACATAGCTATAAGTGAATGCTGTAGAGGACAGAATACTAGTATGTATATCAGAAAGCAATAAAATCATGAAGATAAGTTGAAATATGAAGACAAACCAAATGCGAAGACATTGCAATAATAATAACGCCATGAGCGAAACACTTCAAACCAAGAAATTTGGTGGTGGCGTTACCCATCGTATAGGAAGTATTAGACCCAGACACAGCGCACAATTATCGTGGCGCTTCGAAGGCAAATTCCACGTTAATGTATTGACACTCAGAATGTAAGTCTTCATTGTTTGAAGATATACTTTACTTCGTGTGTTGCACATCTAAGTCATCAACATGCATAAGTGTTAGGATGTGTGCCTGATTACAGGACATTTGAGGATTCCAAGATATTTAGCTCACACGTAACTTGCAAAACCTTTTCTCATCCAAGGGCTTTGTGAAGATATCTGCCAGTTGCTCTTCAGTGTTGACGTGAATGATGTCAATATATTTCTTCATGATATGATCTCTGAGAAAGTGATGACGAATTTCAATGTGCTTTGTCTTCGAGTGCTGGACTGGATTGTTGGCAATCTTGATGGCGCTTTCGTTGTCGCAGAAGAGAGGTACTTGTTTCAGATTGATGCCATAGTCCTTGAGAGTTTGCTTCATCCACAGAAGCTGAGCGCAGCAAGATCTAGCAGCAATGTATTCAGATTCAGTAGTTGAGAGTGATACACAGTTTTGCTTCTTTGAAGACTAACAGACAAGTGATCATCCCAAAAAGTGACATGTGCCTGATGTAGACTCGTGATCCACCTTGTCTCCAGCATAATCAGCATCCGAGAATCCAACCAAATCAAATCTTGAGCCCTTTGGATACCATAATCCGAGTGTTGGGGTGTAAGCCAAATATCTAAGAATTCGCTTCACAGCTAAGTGATGTGATTCCTTTCGTGCCGCTTGGAATCGAGCACACATGCAAACACTAAGCATAATATCTGGCCTAGATGCACATAGGTAAAGTAAGGAACCAATCATGGAGCGGTATACCTTTTGATCGAACTCTTTACCATTGTCGTCGGGACCAAGATGGTGTTTGGCTGGCATTGGCATCGTGTAACCTTTGGAATCTTGCATTCCAAACTTCTTCAGACAGTCTTTGAGATATTTTTCTTGAGATATGAAGATGCCATTCCTTTGCTGACAAATTTGAAGATCAAGGAAGAACTTCAGCTCACCCATCATGGACATCTGATATTGCTCTTGCATCATGTATCCAAACTCATCACTATACTTCTGGTTGGTGCAGCCGAAGATAATGTCATCCACATATATTTGGCACACAAACAGTTCACCATCATATGTCTTCATGAAGAGTGTAGGATCGAGGGATCCAGGTTTGAAGCCTTTGCTCTTCAGGAAGTCTTTGATCGTATCATACCAAGTGCGAGGGGCTTGTTTGAGGCCATACAGTGCTTTGTTTAGCTTGTACACCATATCAGGATATTTTGGATCTTCAAAGCCAGGTGGTTGAGCAACGTACACTTCTTCTTCAATCTTGCCGTTGAGGAATGCACTCTTCACATCCATTTGATATAGTAGGATGTTGTGGTGGTTAGCATAGGCTAGCAGTATGCGAATAGCTTCAAGCCTAGCCACAGGAGAAAATGTTTCATCGAAGTCAATTCCTTCAACTTGAGTATATCCTTGAGCCACAAGACGTGCTTTGTTTCTGACGACTTGACCATGCTCATCTTGCTTGTTTCGATATATCCATTTTGTGCCAATAATGTTATGCTTGTGAGGGTCAGGACGCTTGACAAGTTCCCAAACATTATTCAGCTTGAACTGTTGAAGTTCTTCTTGCATGGCTTGAATCCATTCAGGTTCCATAAAGGCTTCAACAACTTTCTTGGGTTCAGATATTGACACAAACGAAAAGTGCCCACAGAAATTTGCTAACTGTGTTGCTCTTGAGCGAGTAAGTGGACCAGGCGCATTGATGCTATCAATTATCTTCTCAATTTGTACTTCATTAGCAACACGAGGATGAACTAGACGAAGACCTTGCTCTTGCTGATCATTGTCATCATTGGGAGGATTGTCTTCGGTCTGAGCATTGTCTTCAGGTTGATTTGGTGCAGAAATGATAAGTTCCTCTTCAAGCTGTGCTTCAGAAGGCATGATTTCACCAGTTCCCATCAACTTGATAGATTCGCTGGACCGAGCTTCATCTAGTGTACTTGGCAGGAGCTCTCTTTGTGAACCATTGGTTTCATCAAATCGCGCGTCCACAGTTTTAATGATTTTATAGTGATATAGGTTGAAGACTCTGTAAGAGTGTGAGTCCTTTCCGTAACCAAGCATGAAGCCTTCCTGAGCTTTAGGTGCAAATTTTGACTTGTGATGGGGATCCTTGATCCAGCACCTAGCACCAAATACTCTGAAGTAGCTGACATTTGGCTTCTTGCCAGTAAGGAGCTCATAGGATGTTTTGCTCAGAAGCTTGTGGATGTAAACACGGTTGATGATGTGACATGCTGTATCAATAGCTTCAGGCCAGAACTTTCTTGGTGTCTTGTACTCGTTGAGCATTGTTCGAGCCATCTCAATGAGGGTTCTGTTCTTGCGCTCTACAATGCCATTTTGCTGAGGTGTGTATGGAGCAAAAAACTCATGAGTGATTCCCATTGTATCCAGATAAAGATCAAGCCCGGTGTTCTTGAATTTAGTGTCGTTATCACTTCTGATATGCTTGATCTTGACACCATAATTGTTCATGGCACGATTGGTGAAGCGTCTGAAGACATCTTGTACTTCAGTCTTGTAGAGAATTATGTGCACCCATGTATATCTTGAGTAGTCATCAACAATGACGAAGCCATAGCGACAAGCTATTGTTGTGAGGGTAGAGTAGTGAGTAGGACCAAATAAGTCCATGTGTAACAGCTCGAAGGGTTGAGATGTCGTCATGATTGTCTTTGAGGGGTGCTTTGCCCTAGTCATCTTTCCAGCTTCGCAGGCACCACACAGATGATCCTTCTTGAACACACCCTCGATGCATATGACATCCTTCTTCTTGACGAGTGTGTGTAAGTTCCTCATGCCAGCATGCCCCAGCCTCCGATGCCAGAGCTAGCATTCTGAAGCTTTTGCAAGAAGACATACGGCAAGTTGTGGACCTGCTGAGAAATCTACCATGTATAGATCATCTTTCCGATACCCTTCAAATACTATAGACTTGTCAGATTCCATTAGTACAAGGCAACGATATTTTCCGAATAGCACAATCATGTTCAAGTCACAAAGCATTGAGACAGACATTAAGTTGAACCCAAGGGATTCAACAAGCATCACTTTATCCATGTGTTGATCCTTTGAGATTGCAACTCTACCTAGACCCAATACCTTGCTTTTACCAGTGTCAGCAAACATGATGTGACTCTTGTCGGATGGACGTAAGGTTGAGTCCATGAGAAGACTTCGATCACCAGTCATATGATTAGTGCATCCGCTGTCCATAATCCATTGTGAAGCACGAGGTGTCATACCCTACAGTGCAGTTAGGAGGATAGGCTTCACAAAGTATGTTGTGAAGCATAAGCATTTGATGCACACAAGGATTATCACAGCTTAGATCAAGGTTAGAATTCATAGTATGACTGGTAAGCGATTCATATGTGAAATACATAGTAAGTCATTTTATCGTGCGTCCCTTAATGTGTTTTAGGTCCCCAGCAATAGTATCGGACGCCTTTGATTGCTGGCTGAAGACCTTTTTCTGCAAAAGAAAGTTAATTCTTCTTCACCACCCACATCTTCAGGGGTGGCTTAGAAGCAATGAGTCTAAGTGCAGCATCTGAGAATTTCGGCTTTGAAGCCCTAGCAAATAGCCTTGCAGGAGATGAATGATACTCATATGAATAAGCAGAAAAGTTCTTAGTCCTATGAACATAGCGGTTTGAAGACACACGCTCATATTCATAAGTTTGAGTACGATTTCCCTGCAAAACATTGGCGTTAGGGTGACTCAAGTGAGTCCTGTATCTCTATGAAGCCATTGGACCATATGACGCCTTAGGTCTGGGGTTTGTCTTCTTCCCTGGTGGTGTCATGATGACATTCACTGGAAGATTCTCAAGACAACTTTTGGGAACCCATATCTTCTTCATAGGTGGTCCATTCCTGCAGTTAGTACCAATATACCTGGCAAACACTTCACCATTCTGATTTTTGAACAGTTTATAGTTTGCATCAAAGGATTCATCAATGATAATAGGATTAGCACAGGTAAAGCCAAATAAGGTGGATGGATCCACTGAAGGTTCCTTTGCAGCAACCCATGTGGTTTTGGGATACTGCTCAGGCTTCTAGTAGGAACCATCAGCATTCATTTTCCTCTCGAACCCAACACCCTCTTTCCTAGGGTTTCAGTTTAGAATCTGCTTTTTGAGGACATCGCAAAGTGTCTGATGTCCTTTCAGACTTTTATGCATCCCTATTTCAAGCAATGTCTTCAACCTAGCATTTTCATCAGCAATAGTAGTGGTATCCTCCGTAGAGGGGTTAGTTTCCACATCTGTAGTTGAAGAAAATGCAACAGCAGCAGCAGTGGAACATTCAGCAACAGAGGTAGCGTTATCACGCTCAATGCATTTCAGACATGGTGGTTCAAATCCTTCCTGAGCGGAACTGATCTGTTGAGCGCGAAGTGACTCATTCTCCGTTTGAAGATCTTCATGAGCCGCTTTTAATTTCTCAAGCTCTTGCTTCCTTTGAAGATAATCATAGGAGAGCTTTTCATAAGTGGTTGAGAGCGTCTCATGACTTTCAAGTTCTTGGTACTTAGCATGAAGATTTTTTATGTCTTCAACTAAGGACTGTGAACGTGTCATTTCCGCGTCCAACAGGTCATCGCTTTTGTCTAACAGTTTTTGAGTATGTTCCATAGCGTTTTGTTGTTCAGTAGCAATTTTAGCAAGTGTTTTGTAGCTGGGTTTGGATTCACAATCAGAGTCATCTTCACTTGATGTTTGAAAGTAAGCATCACGTGATTTTACCTTTGCACCACGTGCCATGAAGAAGTAGGTGGGAGCAGGATCGTCCATGTCATCAGCTTCAGCGTTGGTGTGGAAGTCATTGTCTTCAGTGTTGAAGATGGACTTGGCAACATAGGCAGTGGCTAGAGCCAGACTTGCAACGCCAGGGTCGGACTCTTCTTCAGACTCCACCTCCACCTCCTCAGAAGCAGACTCCTCCTCTGAATCCATTTCCTTGCCAACAAAAGCACGAGCCTTGCTGGATGAGCTCTTCTTATGAGATGAAGACCTTGATGAGGACTTGGAAGAAGACTTTGAAGTTTTCTTCTTCTTCTTGTCATCAGAATCATATTCCTTGCTCTTGTTCTTCTTCTTCTCATTGTCCCACTGTGGACACTCAGAGATATAGTGCCCAGGTTTCTTGCACTTGTGACATGTTCTCTTCTTGTTGTCATGAGTGGTAGCTTCATCATTTCTTGAACTAGATCGTGAAGACTTTCTGAAGCCCTTCTTCTTGGTGAACTTCTGGAACTTCTTCACAAGCATAGCAAGTTCTTTTCCAATGTCTTCAGGATCATCAGAACCGTAGTTAGATTCTTCTTCAGATGAGGAAACAACTTTTGCCTTCAAAGCGCGAGTTCGGCCATAGTTGGGACCATAGATATCTCTTTTCTCAGAAAGCTGGAACTCATGTGTGTTGATCCTCTCAAGTATATCAGATGGATCGCGTGTCTTGAAGTCAGGGCGTTCTTGTATCATGAGGGCAAGGGTGTCAAAGGAGCTGTCAAGTGATCTCAGTAGTGTCTTGACGATTTCATGCTTGGTAATCTCAGTGGCGCCAAGAGCCTGAAGCTCATTTGTGATGTCGGTGAGGCGATCAAACGTGAGCTGGACATTTTCATTGTCGTTTCTTTTGAAGCGGTTGCGAAGAACACTGATCCTTTGATCTCTCTGAGTTGAGACACCTTCGTTGACCTTGGATAGCCAGTCCCAGACTAGCTTTGACGTTTCCAGAGCACTCACACGGCCATACTGTCCTTTGGTCAGATGACCACAGATGATGTTCTTTGCAGTAGAGTCCAGTTGGATGAACTTCTTGACATCAGTAGGGGTGACACCTTCACCAGTTTTGGGAACGCCGTTCTTGACGACATACTAGAGGTCGACATTAATGGCTTCAAGATGCATGCGCATCTTATTCTTCCAGTAGGGATATTCAGTTCCATCGAACACGGGACAAGCAGTGGAGACTTTGATTATCCCTGCAGTCGACATAGCTAAACTCCAGGTGGTTAAACCGAATCACACAGAACAAGGGAGTACCTTGCTCTGATACCAATTGAAAGTGCTAGTTATCGACTAGAGGGGGGGGGGGTGAATAGGCGATTTTTATCGAAGTCTTCAAAACGTGGAAGTTTCGAAGACAAACGATAGAAATGACCTAATTGATATGCAGCAGAAGATAAACTACAACAAGCAAACCATAGTCAAGTATGCAATAATGTGAAAGCATCAGGACTAATAGCAGCTTGGTAGTAAGGATCAGGATGGAAGATAGTATGTAGCCAATCAATTATAGTAGTCAAGCAATGAAGTCAAACAGGTATGACAAATAGGCAATGACTTCACGAAGACAAACTTAAGGTAAAGGGGGTTAGAGGATAGAACCAATCACTTGTTGAAGACACAGGATTTGTTGGATCAGTTCTAGTTGCTGTGACAACTGTACATCTGGTTAGGGAGGCTGAGATTCAACTCAGAAGACCGCATCTTCACCTTATTCCCCTTCAGCTAAGGACACACAGTCCTCGCCCAATCACTCTGGTAAGTCTTCAAGGTAGACTTCCGAACCTTCACAGACTTCGTTCACCTACGATCCACAATGACTCTTGGATGCTCAGAACGCGACGCCTAACCGACTGGAGGATACATAGTCCTCAAGTGTAATAAGTCTTCAGGTCACTCAGACAGAAAGACTTTAGTGATGCCTAACACTCTTTGGCTCTGGGTGTTTGGGCTTTGTCCTCGCAAGGATTTCTCTTTCTCAAAGGCTTCGAGGTGGGTTGCTCTCAAACGACAAAAGCCGTAAACTAACTCTGAGCAGCCACCAATTTATGGTGAAGGGGGTGGGCTATTTATAGCCACAAGGCAACCCGACCTGATATGTCTGAAATGACCCTGGGTCACTAAGGAACTGACATATGTTCCAACGGTCAGATTTCAAACACACACGGCAACTTTACTTGGGCTACAAGCAAAGCTGACTCATCCAGCTCTGGATAAGATTTGATCTCATTGTCTTTGCTTGAAGACATAGGATTTGGGTTGAGCATCACTTCAGTCATTCTGACTTTGTTCACTTGGACCCCACTTCACAGTACGGTGGTTCCTATGACTCAACAAAGAAGAAAAAGAAACAACGAAACAACACAGTCTTCGTGCTCCATAGTCTTCACTCATTGTCTTCTCATGTCATAGTCTTCAATATGAATATCTTCACATACCACCATTGTCATCAATGTCTTCATACATTTTTAGGGGTCATCTCCAGTAGGTAAACCGAATCAATGAGGGAGACTACCTGCGTTATCCTGCAATTCTTACAAACGCATTAGTCCCTCAACCAACTTTGTCGTCAATACTCCAAAACCAACTAGGGGTGGCACTAGATGCACTTACAGAGAGCTATGCTTGGAGATAGTTCCGAGAGGTTATGTTGCAGCATTGGAATTTCAGTCCACTTTATTGGGAAAGATAAGAGAAGCCCAGAAGACTGACAAGGAGATTGCATAGATAAAGGAAAGGATGAGTAAAGGAAAGGCTAAAGGATTTCATGAGGATGAGAATGACACCTTATGGATTGAGGATCGCATATATGTGCCTAATGACCCTGAGATGAGGAAGTTGATTCTGTAGGAGGCCCATGATTCACCCTACTCGATTCACCCAGGAAACACTAAGATGTATCTGGATTTGAAGGAAAGTTTTTGGTGGACAGGAATGAAGAAGGATATTGCCGAGTACGTAGCAGTATGTGATGTATGTCAGAGAGTTCAGGCAGAACATCAGAAGCCAGCAGGATTTCTACAGCCATTGCCGATGCTTGAATGGAAGTGGGATAAACTTGGCATGGATTTTATCACTGGATTACCCAGGACTCGTTCAGGCTATGACTCTATCTGAGTTGTAGTCGATCGTTTAACGAAAGTAGCTCATTTCATCCCGTTGAAGACAACCTATAAGAGTGCTAAGTTGGCAAAGATATACATGACCAGGATCGTATGTCTGCATGGAGTTTCGAGGACCATTGTATCGGATAGAGGAACCTAGTTTACTTCAATGTTTTGGAATCAGTTGCATGAAACTTTGGGTACCAGGCTAGAGTTCAGTACAACCTTTCATCCATAGACGGATGGACAAACCGAGAGAGTCAATCAGATTCTGGAAGACATGTTGAGGGCTTGTGCGCTAGATTATGGATCTAGTTGGGATGAAAATCTGCCATATGCAGAGTTCTCCTATAACAACAGTTATCAAGCCAGTTTAAAGATGGCCCCTTTCAAAGCTTTGTACGGAAGGAGGTGCAGGACACCATTATCATGGTATGAAGTTGGAGATCGATAGTTGTTCGGACCAGACTTACTCAAATACTCTGAAGAGAAGGTTAAGTTGATTCGCGACAGACTTAAGGTAGCTCAGTCCAGGCAGAAGAGTTATGTAGATACTAAACGGAAGGAGATAGTTTTCAAAGTTGGAGATAGAGCATATCTTCGTGTGTCCCCACTTTGAGGAGTGGAACGTTTTGGAGTCAAAGGATAGCTAGCACCACGTTTTGTGGGACCATACCGAATTTTGGAACGTATGGGATAAGTTGCATACAAGCTGGAATTACTAGAAGGATTGTCAGGAGTTCATGATGTGTTTCACGTTTCCGAATTGAAGAAGTGCCATGCAGACATGGCCGATATTCCTCTGAGAGATACAGTGCCATTGGAAGCAATTCAGTTAGACAGTGATTTGACCTATGAAGAGAAGCCAGTCAAGATTCTCGAGTTTTCTAGTCGAATTACTCGCGGCAAGGTTATCAAGTTTTGCAAAGTTCAGTGGAGCCACCATACCTAGGAGGAAGCCACCTGGGAGCGAGAAGAAGATCTTCGCAAAGTCCACCCAAACCTTTTTGCTGACCAACCCGAATCTCGAGGGCAAGATTCATCTTAAGGGGGATAGGTTTGTAACATCCCAATTTTCAATTTGGATGTTATACATAGATCATCATAGGCATATCATTTTATTCTTGCATTTTGTTGTGATCCTGGAAATCTTAAGCAACTCAAGGACCCAAGGAGAGAGTTAGAGGTTTCACAAAATTCATATTTGGATTTACTTTAAATTTGAAGAAAGGATCAATTTGATTTTATTATTTCTCTCCAATTATTCCCAATATTAAAAATATATGAGAGAAGATAATATGACTTCTTCAACCTAAGAGAAATATTGGAGAAATAATTTTAAAATCAAATTATGATTTTATTGGTATTTTATTTGAATTAGAAAAATATCGCACTTCTAAAAACTGGAATCTTAGTCCAGAAAAATGTTCATCTTGTCCTAAATATTAGGATTGGACGGTGAAAATTGTTTCTGGAATTTTAAGAATTTTTTTATATTTATTTAGGATTTTTCCTCATGGCGAAAATGTTTTAAAAAAAGTTTCGGACCGACTGGGCTGAAGCCCAGCCAGCCCAACAAGCCGGGCCAGCGCCCGACCGCCTCGTCCCCAAGCGTGGGACGAATCCCGTCGCCGCATGCTGCCGAGTCCGGCTAGGACTCCGTGCGCCGCTGTCCCCTCCTCCGAGCTGCGCACCCCCCGAGGCTTTATAAGCAGCCCCGAGGCTGCCGCCTGTTCCTCGTCTCACCACCGCCGCCCCGCAGCCTCGCCACCAGCGCCGCCGCCGCCTTGCACCGCCGCCGCCGCCGAGCGCCACCACCGCCGAGGCCCTCCGGCGCCGCCCCGAGCTGCTGCCGCCGCCGCACACCCCGCCGCCGCTCGCCACACCGCCTCCCGACGCCCGCGCCGCTGCCCTCCGTCGCCATTGCCGTCGCCGACGAACCGGTATGAACCGGTTTATTTTTCTTTGGTTTTTCTTTGGTTCGGTTTAGTTAGATCGGTTTTTTAGGGTTTATTTATTTAACGAACGCTCGTTCGTTCATTCGTTTTAACGAACGGTTTTCATCGTATAAGTTCTGTTAGCGAATGTTTGTACCGTAGTATTTTTCTTTTTAGTTTATTTTTCGGCCAGAGACCTATCCACGAATAGTTTTCTCGTGATTTAGCCCTTGATTTTTAAACTAGCATAACTTTTTACTCGTTTATCCAAATTAGATTAAACCAGCGCCTAAATCTTTGTATCGTCCTGTTCTTTTCAGTTAACCAACTTGAATATGATTTTTGTACTGTAAAATCTGAGTTTAGTCCAAATTAGTAAACGATCTTGTTTCGTTCGTATCTTGAGTTTCGTTTCTCCGTTTGAGTTGAATCTATTTGCAAATCGTAGCTAATCACATGTACCTACTGTTAAGATCTAATCCACATGATAATATTGTTGTTAGGTTTTAATTTTCTTAGTTTAAGCCATTTGCTTTTTTCGTGTTTGATTTGGATCTTTTCTCGGTTTTGTCGTTGCTTCGTTTGAGTGATTGCTTATGTATGCTACTGTTTGTCTACGCTAGATTACCCAGTGTGCGAAGCTTGTTACTATGAATCTCTAGAGTTTGCAAATCGTTAGCAAGGCAAGTTAAACTTTGATCATACTCTTTTATACCTAGTTTTTACTATGCATTAGTATCAGTCCTCAAACAATTTCATGAGTAGGATTGGGAACATGTGGTTTGGTTGTAGTACTTGAGGTAGGAACCTAATACCTTTTGATCACCCCGAGAATATACGTTATGCTTATTATTGCTTAGCCATGCTCGTAGACAGGGATTAGATCGTGATTCACACATGGAAGTTTGAGAGATATTTTAATCATGGTTAACATTAAGGTGGCTACTTTAATACACATCTGGGTGGATTGGTTGCAGGCACCTGGGGAATCTAGTGTTGTCCTAGGAGATCCTAGAGTACCCGTGTGATCATCCTGTGGAATGCCACCCAGGCTCAAAGGGATCATAAGATTATTCATGCTAGAAACTTCCATGTGCAGCCACAAGACATTATGGGCTCTGGCATAGTTGACTAAGTTCCGTGAGCTCTCGAAGAGGTGGACTAGCAGGTGTAGGGGAAAGTAGGTGCAATGGTCTGCCCGGAGTAGAGAGTAAGTGCTTCAGAAAGACTATGTCTCGATCATCCGATAATGGATGCGGTCGAGTCTTGTGGGAAAAAGTGCGCAAACCTCTGCAGAGTGTATAAACTAATCATGATTAGCCGTGTCCCCGGTTAAGGACATCTTGAGTATCTAATACTTGAATCTATTGATGTGATCTCATCACGTTACTTTAATTAATTTGATTTGGGTTGATGATACTTTTAATTGGAATTTGAGTTGGGGTTCCATCTCTGATGCTTTGAACTTGCCATTGATTGAACACCCAGAACCATATGAGCTTTGGTGGAAGGACAAGTTTTATCGAGATCATGCATCGCGTCAAAGTACGTTTCACTTTATGTGGATATGGTGATCTATTCATGTATTTTGTATAAAGTTTCTGTGTGAAAGTCATACTTGGCTCGAGGTGTGTCGATTCCGACGGCTTGTGTGTTGGTTATGTCTACTTCGATGGGAGGTTGTTCGTGTGTCGAGGGATTATCCATGGGTTGTCGTTACCCTATCTTTAGGTTACGTGTATTGCTCGCGTAATTGGGAGATTCTATCAGCTGAATGCGGAGGAGTTCATTCTATCGTGAAAGATCGGGCCAAATCAGTAGCACGATGAGGTTTTGCTTTCGTCAGTTGGTATTCAGAGCACAGGTTGTTCATGGTACAATTGTTTTATTCCAGTTACGATTGATATTTTTATTTATCATGATGTAGTTTGCAAATGGTGATGGCGATGGGGAAGGATCCTTTGCGTGCCTTGCGTTGGTACCAATCCTTTACGCGTTTGCGCGTAGGACTAGCTAATAGTGCCACATTGATGAATTGTTGTTCCAGTTTGAATTTTGTAACTAAGACTGTAGTTCATGCTTTGAGCTTGCCATTGATTGAACAGCCAGAACCATACGAGCTTTTGTGGAAGGACAAGTTTTATCGAGATCATGCATCGTGTGGAAGTATGCTTCCTATGCATATGTATGTGTGTTCTATAATGTTGGGAAAACCATGGACGGGCAAGATACAGTTAACTTATCATTATGATGGTGAATTTTGTTTTTTACGAAAGGGGCAACTTATACCACATGACTCCTATACCCTGGAGCCGTACATGGCAGATCGGCAAAGGCGTGATCATGCTCAGGAAGCAGTTGATTTGACGGTACTCAATGACCAAGAGGAAGCAGACGTGGGCATTCAACATGCCGAATTCTTGGCCTCGACAGTTTCAGCGGATGCATATGCTGAGAAGATAGACTTGAGACTTAGGACGGTTTCGTTTCAAGGGGGTGAGGAGGATGTGGCCAACACTAGTTCTATTTGTACCGTCGACCACCATGACATAGTTGGTCTGATTCAAGTTATGGTTGTTTCGCTCGTCACTGTAAGTGATAACGTGAGGTGTCTGTTGGAAATATGCCCTAGAGGCAATAATAAATTAGTTATTATATTTCCTTGTTCATGATAATCGTTTATTATCCATGCTATAATTGTGTTGATAGGAAACTCAGATACATGTGTGGGTACATAGACAACACCATGTCCCTAGTAAGCCTCTAGTTGACTAGCTCGTTGATCAATAGATGGTTAAGGTTTCCTGACCATGGACATTGGATGTCGTTGATAACGGGATCACATCATTAGGAGAATGATGTGATGGACAAGACCCAATCCTAAGCCTAGCACAAAAGATCGTGTAGTTCGTATGCTAAAGCTTTTCTAATGTCAAGTATCATTTCCTTAGACCATGAGATTGTGCAAATCCCGGATACCGTAGGAATGCTTTGGGTGTACCAAACGTCACAACGTAATTGGGTGGCTATATAGGTGCACTACAGGTATCTCCGAAAGTGTCTGTTGGGTTGGCACGAATCGAGACTGGGATTTGTCACTCGGGTTAACGGAGAGGTATCTCTGGGCCCACTCGGTAGGACATCATCATAATGTGCACAATGTGACCAAGGGGTTGATCACGGGATGATGTGTTACGGAACGAGTAAAGAGACTTGCCGGTAACGAGATTGAACAAGGTATCGGCATACCGACGATCGAATCTCGGGCAAGTACAATACCGCTAGACAAAGGGAATTGCATACGGGATCGATTGAGTCCTTGACATCGTGGTTCATCCGATGAGATCATCATGGAACATGTGGGAGCCAACATGGGTATACAGATCCCGCTGTTGGTTATTGACCGGAGAACGTCTCGGTCATGTCTGCATGATTCCCGAACCCGTAGGGTCTACACACTTAAGGTTCGATGGCGCTAGGGTTATAAAGGAAGTTTGTATGTGGTTACGGAATGTTGTTCGGAGTCCCGGATGAGATCCCAGATGTCACGAGGAGTTCTGGAATGGTCCGGAGGTAAAGATTTATATATGGGAAGTCCTGTTTTGGTCACCGAAAAAGTTTCGGGTTTTATCGGTAACGTACGGGGACCACCGGGAGGGTCCCGGGGGTCCACCAAGTGGGGCCACCATCGCCGGAGGGCTGCATGGGCCAAGTGTGGGAGGGGACCAGCCCCAGGTGGGCTGGTGCTCCCCCCACAAGGGCCCAAGGCGCCTAGGGTTTGGGGGAGGGGGCGCACCCACCTAACTTGGGGGGCAAGTTTCCCCTCTCCCCCCTGGCCGCACCCTAGATGGGTTTGGGCTGGCCGCCGCCCCTAGGGGTGGAACCCTAGGTGGGGGCGCAGCCCTCCCTCTCCCCCTATATATACTTGAGGGTTTTGGGTCTGCCAACAGATGAGTTTAACCTCTCCCTAGCGCAGCCCTACCTCTCTCCCTTCTCCTCTCCCGCGGTGCTTGGCGAAGCCCTGCAGGATTGCCACGCTCCTCCATCACCACCACGCCGTTGTGCTGCTGCTGGACGGAGTCTTCCTCAACCTCTCCCTCTCTCCTTGTTGGATCAAGGCATGGGAGACGTCACCGGGCTGTACGTGTGTTGAACGCGGAGGTGCCGTCCGTTTGGCACTAGGATCTCCGGTGATTTGGATCACGACGAGTAGGACTCCTTCAACCCCATTCTCTTGAATGCTTCCGCTTAGCGATCTACAAGGGTATGTAGATGCACTTTCCTTCCCCTCATTGCTGGTTTCTCCATAGATAGATCTTGGTGACACGTAGGAAAATTTTGAATTTCTGCTACGTTCCCCAACAGTGGCATCATGAGCTAGGTCTCTTGCGTAGATTCTTTGCACGAGTAGAACACAAAGTAGTTGTGGGCGTTGATTTTGTTCAATATGCTTACCGTTACTAGTCCAATCTTGTTTCGACGGTATTGTGGGATGAAGCGGCCCGGACCGACCTTACGCGTACTCTTACGTGAGACAGGTTCCACCGATTGACATGCACTTGGTGCATAAGGTGGCTAGCGGGTGCTAGTCTCTCCCACTTTAGTCGGAACGGATTCGATGAAAAGGGTCCTTATGAAGGGTAAATAGTAATTGGCATATCACGTTGTGGTTTTGCGTAGGTAAGAAACGTTCTTGCTAGAAATCCTAGCAGCCACGTAAAACATGCAAACAACAATTAGAGGACGTCTAACTTGTTTTTGCAGGGTATGCTATGTGATGTGATATGGCCAAGAAGAATGTGATGAATGATATGTGATGTATGAGATTGATCATGTTCTTCTAATAGGAATCACGACTTGCATGTCGATGAGTATGACAACCGGTAGGAGCCATAGGAGTTGTCTTAATTTATTGTATGACCTGCGTGTCATCAAACAACGCCATGTAATTACTTTACTTTATTGCTAACCGGTAGCCATAGTAGTAGAAGTAATAGTTGGCGAGACAACTTCATGAAGACACGATGATGGAGATCATGATGATGGAGATCATGGTGTCATGCCGGTGACGATGTTGATCATGGAGCCCCGAAGATGGAGATCAAAAGGAGCAAAAAATGATATTGGCCATATCATGTCACTATTTGATTGCGTGTGATGTTTATCATGTTTATACATCTTATTTGCTTAGAACGACGGTAGTAAATAAGATGACCCTCATTAAAATTTCAAGAAATTGTTCCCCCTAACTGTGCATCGTTGCGAAAGTTCATCGTTTTGAAGCACCACGTGATGATCGGGTGTGATAGATTCTTATGTTCACATACAACGGGGGTAAGCCAGATTTACACATGCGAAACACTTAGGTTAACTTGACGAGCCTAGCATGTACAGACATGGCCTCGCAACACAAGAGACCGAAAGGTCGAGCATGAGTCGTATGGTGGATACGATCAACATGAGGATGTTCACCGATGATGACTAGTCCGTCTCACGTGATGATCGGACACGGCCTAGTTGACTTGGATCATGTAATCACTTAGATGACTAGAGGGATGTCTATCTAAGTGGGAGTTCATTAGATGGACTTAATTATCCTGAACGTAGTCAAAAGCCCTTTGCAAATTATGTCATAGCTCGCGCGTTAGTTCTACTGTTTTAGATATGTTCCTAGAGTAAATATAGTTGAAAGTTGACAGTAGCGATTATGCGATCAGTAGAAACCTTATGTCCTTAATGCACCGCTCAGTGTGCAGAACCCCAAAACGTCGTCTGTGGATGTTGCAAACATCGGACATACATTTTTTGATAACTACGTGATAGTTCAGTTAAACGGTTTAGAGTTGAGGCACCAAAGACGTTTTTGGAACGTCGCGGAACATATGAGATGTTTCGAGGGCTGAAATTGGGATTTCAGGCTCGTGCCCACGTCAAGAGGTATAAGACCTCCGATGATTTTCTTAGCCTGCAAACTAAGGGAGAAAAGCTCAATCGTTGAGCTTGTGCTCAGATTGTCTGAGTGCAACAATCACTTGAATCGAGTGGGAGTTGATCTTCCAGATGAGATAGTGATGTTTCTCCAAAGTCATTGCCACCAAGCTGCTAGAGCTTTGTCACGAACTATAACAAATCAGGGATAGATATGATGATCCTTGAGATATTCACGATGTTTGACACCGCGAAAGTAGAAATCAAGAAGGAGCATCAATTGTTGATGGTTAGTGAAACCACTAGTTTCAAGAAGGGCAAGGGCAAGAAGGGGCACTTCATGAAACGGAAAATCAGTTGCTACTCCAGTGAAGAAACCCAAGGTTGAACCCAAACCCGAGACTAAGTGCTTCTGTAATAAGGGGAACAGCCACTGGAGCAGAATTGCCCTAGATACTTGGTAGATAAGAAGGCTGGCAAGGTCGATAGAAGTATGTTGGATATACATTATGTTAATGTGTACTTTACTAGTACTCCTAGTAGCACCGGGGTATTAGATACCGGTTCAGTTGCTAAGTGTTAGTAACTCGAAATAAAAGCTACGGAATAAACGGAGACTAGCTAAAGGTGAGCTGACGATATGTGTTGGAAGTGTTTCCAAGGTTGATGTGATCAAGCATCGCACGCTCCCTCTACCATCGTGTTTGGTATTAAACCTAAATAATTGTTATTTGGTGTTTGCGTTGAGCATAGACATGATTGGATTATGTCTGTCACAATATGATTATTCATTTAAGGAGAATAATGGTTACTCTGTTTATTTGAATAATACCTTCAATGGTCTTACACCAAAAAGGAATGCTTTATTGAATCTCGATCGTAGTGATACACATTTTCATGCCAAAAGATATAAGATAGTAATGATAGTACCACTTACTTGTGGCACTGCCATGTAAGTCATATTGGTGTAAAACCAAGAAGAAGCTCCATGTTAATGGATCTTTGGACTCACTCGTTTTTGGAAAGTTTGAGACATGCAAACCATGTCTATTGGTGTATACACATGAAGAAACTATCATTTGGAAAGTGTTTCCAAGGTTGAAGTGATGGATCATTTGGACTCACTTGATTTTGAATCACTTGAGATATGCAAATCATACCACATAGGCAAGATGACTGAAAAGCCTCGTTTTTAGTAAGATGGAACAAGATAGCAACTTGTTGGAAGTAACACATTTTGATATGTGCAGTCCAATGAGTGCCGAGGCATGCAGTGAATATCGTTATGTTCTTACTTCACAGATGATTCGAGTAGATGTTGAGTATATTTACTTGATGAAACACAAGTCTGAATTATTAAATGGTTCAAGTAATTTCAGAGTGAAGTTGAAGATCATCGTGACAAGAGGATAAAATGTCTATGATATGATCATAGAGATGAGTATCTGAGTTACGAGCTTTGGCACGCAATTAAGACATTGTGGAAATTGTTTCACAATTAATACCGCCTGGAACACCATAGTGTGATGGTGTGTCCGAACATCATAGTTGCACCCTATTGGATATGGTGCGTACCATGATGTCTCTTATCGAATTAACACTATCATTCATGGGTTAGGCATTAGAGACAACCGCACTCACTTTAATAGGGCACCACGTAATTCCGTTGAGACGACACCGTTTGAACTATGGTTTGGAGAAACCTAAGTTGTCGTTTCTTGAAAAGTTTGGAGCTGCGACGCTTATGTGAAAAAGTTTCATCGTGATAAGCTCGAACCCAAAACGGATAAATATATCTTCATAGGATACCCAAAATGGTTGGGTATACCTCCTATCTCACATCCGGAAGCAAGAGTAATTGTTTCTAGAAACGGGTCCTTTCTCAAGGAAAAGTTTCTCTCGAAAGAATTGAGTGGGAGGATGGTGCAGACTTGATGAGGTTATTGAACCATCACTTCAACCAGTGTGTAGCAGGGCATAGGAAGTTGTTCATGTGGCACCTACACCAATTGAAGTGGAAGCTGATGATAGTGATCATGATGCTTCAGATCAATTCACTATCGAACCTCGTAGGTCGACAAGGACGCGTACTACTTCAGAGTGGTACGCAATCCTGTCTTAGAGGTCATGTTGCTAGACAACAATGAAGCTACGAGCTATGGAGAAGCGATGGTGGGCCCGGATTCCGACGAATGGCTCGAGGCCATAAAATCCGAGAGAGGATCCATGACTTTGGAAGAAATACTTGATGGTTATAAGGCCGTTGGGTAAAGATGGATTTTAAAGGAAGACAGACAATGATGGTAAGTATCATCATTAAGAAAGCTCGACTTGTCGTTAAAAATGTTTTCCGACAAGTTCAAGGAGTTGACTACGGTGAGGCTTTCTCACTCGTAGCGATGCTAAGAGTCTGCTGGAATTATATTAGCAATTACTGCATGATTTAAGAAATCTTGCAGATAGGATGTCAAAACATTGTTTCCTCAACGATATCCTTGAGGAAAGGTTGTATGTGATACAACCAGAAGGTTTTGTGAATCCTGAAGAACGCTAACAAATATGCAAAGCTCCAGCAATCCTTCTAAGGACTGGAGTAAGCATCTCGGAGTTGGAATGTACGCTTTGATGAGATGATCAAAGATTTTGGGTTTATACAAAGTTTATGAGAAACTTGTATTTCCAAAGAAGTGAGTGGGAGCACTATAGAATTTCTGATGAGTATATGTTGTTGACATATTGTTGATCAGAAATGATGTAGAATTTCTAGAAAGCATATAGGGTTGTTTGAAAAGTGTTTTTCAATGGAAAACCTGGATTAGGCTACTTGAATAATAAGCATCAAGATCTATAAGATAGATCAAAATGTTTAATAATACTTTCAAATGAGCACATACCTTGACATGATCTTGAAGGTGTTCAAGATGGATCAGTCAAGAAGGAGTTCTTGTCTGAGTTGTAAGGTATGAAGTTAAGAGTTAAAGCTCGACCACGGCAGAAGAGAGAGAAAGGACGAAGGTCATCCCCTATGCTTCAGATGTAGGCTCTATAGTATGCTATGCTGTGTACCGCACCAGAAGTGTGCCTAGCCATGAGTCAGTCAAGGGGTACAAGAATGATCCAGGAATGGGGATCATTGGACAACGGTCAAAATTGTCCTTGGAGTAAATAAAGGACATGTTTCTCAATTATGGAGGTGATAAAGAGTTCGGCGTAAAGGGTTACATCGATGCAAGCTTTAACACCTATCCGAATGACTCTGAGTAGCAAACTGGATACGTATAGTGGAGCAACCATTTGGAATAGCTTCAAGTGGAGCGTGGAAGCAGCATTTACAATATGACATAGAGAATTGCGAAGTACATACGGATCTGAATGTTGCAGACCCGTTGACTAAAATTCTCTCACAAGCAAAACATGATCAAACCCAAGAACTCATTGAGACTTAATCACATGGTGATGTGAACTAGTTTAGACACTAGTAAACTCTTTGGATGTTGGTCACATGGCGATGTGACCTATCAGTGTTAATCACATGGCGATGTGAACTAGATTATTGACTCTAGTGCAAGTGGGAGACTGTTGGAAATATGCCCTAGAGGCAATAATAAATTAGTTATTATATTTCCTTGTTCATGATAATCGTTTATTATCCATGCTATAATTGTGTTGATAGGAAACTCAGATACATGTGTGGGTACATAGACAACACCATGTCCCTAGTAAGCCTCTAGTTGACTAGCTCGTTGATCAATAGATGGTTAAGGTTTCCTGAGCATGGACATTGGATGTCGTTGATAACGGGATCACATCATTAGGAGAATGATGTGATGGACAAGACCCAATCCTAAGCCTAGCACAAAAGATCGTGTAGTTCGTATGCTAAAGCTTTTCTAATGTCAAGTATCATTTCCTTAGACCATGAGATTGTGCAAATCCCGGATACCGTAGGAATGCTTTGGGTGTACCAAACGTCACAACGTAACTGGATGGCTATAAAGGTGCACTACAGGTATCTCCGAAAGTGTCTGTTGGGTTGGCATGAATCGAGACTAGGATTTGTCACTCCGGTTAACGGAGAGGTATCTCTGGGCCCACTCGGTAGGACATCATCATAATGTGCACAATGTGACCAAGGGGTTGATCACGGGATGATGTGTTATGGAACGAGTAAAGAGACTTGCCGGTAACGAGATTGAACAAGGTATCGGCATACCGACGATCGAATCTCGGGGCAAGTACAATACCGCTAGACAAAGGGAATTGTATACAGGATCGATTGAGTCCTTGACATCGTGGTTCATACAATGAGATCATCGTGGAACATGTGGGAGCCAACATGGGTATCCAGATCCCGCTGTTGGTTATTGACCGGAGAACGTCTCGGTCATGTCTGCATGATTCCCGAACCCGTAGGGTCTACAAACTTAAGGTTCGATGATGCTAGGGTTATAAAGAAAGTGTGTATGTGGTTACCGAATGTTGTTCGGAGTCCCGGATGAGATCCCAGACGTCACGAGGAGTTCCGGAATGGTCCGGAGGTAAAGATTTATATATGGGAAGTCCTGTTTTGGTCACCGAAAAAGTTTCGGGTTTTATCGGTAATGTACCGGGACCATCGGGAGGGTCCCGGGGGTCCAGCAAGTGGGGCCACCATCCCCGGAGGGCTGCATGGGCCAAGTGTGGGATGGGACCAGCCCCAGGTGGGCTGGTGCGCCCCCCCCCCACAAGGGCCCAAGGCGCCTAGGGTTTGGGGGAGGGGGCGCACCCACCTAACTTGGGGGGCAAGTTTCCCCTCTCCCCCCCTTGGCCGCACCCTAGATGGGTTTGGGCTGGTCGCCGCCCCTAGGGGTGGAACCCTAGGTGGGGGCGCAGCCCTCCCTCTCCCCCTATATATACTTGAGGGTTTTGGGGCTGCCAACAGATGAGTTTAACCTCTCCCTGGCGCAGCCCTACCTCTCTCCCTTCTCCTCTCCCGCGGTGCTTGGCGAAGCCCTGCAGGATTGCCACGCTCCTCCATCACCACCACGCCGTTGTGCTGCTGCTGGACGGAGTCTTCCTCAACCTCTCACTCTCTCCTTGCTGGATCAAGGCATGGGAGACGTCACCGGGCTGTACGTGTGTTGAACGCGGAGGTGCCGTCCGTTTGGCACTAGGATCTCCGGTGATTTGGATCACGACGAGTACGACTCCTTCAACCCCGTTCTCTTGAACGCTTCCTCTGATCGATCTACAAGGGTATGTAGATGCACTCTCCTTCCCCTCGTTGCTAGTTTCTGCATAGATAGATCTTGCTGACATGTAGGAAAATTTTGAATTTCTGCTACGTTCCCTAACAGTGTCTTGGTCAGGAAAAAATGAAGGATGAACTAGAATCACTATTTGGTGATGTGCGAAAATACGCAATGCATGCTTGGATATTAGAAAAGGAAGAAAATAATTCCAACACATACACTTTTATCAAGGCATGCGTCAACTTGGTTGTTTCTTTTGGTTACCACGTCCAGAACAAGAGTATACATGGACATGATACCTTTTGATTGAGACTAATGGAAGAATCCTAATTGGTTACTACTTCTCACGATCAAGGCCACCAGAGATATATGTGTACATGAGCAGGTTTAAATGGTGGGATATGCTATCCTTGAGAAAAACTAGCAAAAGGGAGCATGCGTTGCAACGGAAGAAAAGAATACCACATGCTTTTAATTCACAAAAAATTATCTATAATCTGAGTATCTGTAGCTACGTCCCCCAAACAAAGATGGTCTTTGCCTACAAAAATGGAAGTTCAAGATTCTACTTGTCTTCTATTTAGACATGGCTTGTATGTAGATTTAATACATGCAAAGAAACGTGTAAGTGATTCTCAATTTCATCTCCAATCCCGATTTTGCTGAGATGTTCATCCACAATCTGGATCAACACGGATATGAAAGAAAGATGTATAATGCACTGTTGATTAAGACTGCATTCTAGATAATATTTTTTAAATTGATAACAGGTAAAATAACATCATATTTAGATTCTATATATTTTTCTAATCAAATTTCTTATATAACATGTTAAATTTGGAGTTACCGTTTAAAATATATGAGTGTTTTAAAATATTTGATATGTACTGCGGGTCTAAGTCAGAAGGGGGTTTTCTATAAAATAGTATGACGGACTAAGAATACCTATTTCCTTTACTAGTAGGTATAGATTGGATGGGAGTTCAAAAAAAGGTATAGATTGGATGGGGGCAGCCAGGAAATTGTGTTTAATTACTTTAAGTATTGAAATTGTAATGATTACTTGCTAAGTTAAAGCTTGTAATCAGATTTACTTCCTTAAGTGTTGGTCGAGAGTTAGAGATAAAGAAGTTTTGTTTGGTCAACTTATTAGGCAAGTCTGAGTCAGGCTAGCTGTACGGGTATATATAGTCATGGTACACTCTTTGTAAAAGCAGTTTATATTTGGAGTTTAGACAGCTTCGCGGGTGTCGCTGTTATTTATTTTGTATAAAGTTTCTGTGTGAAAGTCATACTTGGCTCAAGGTGTGTCATTTCCGACGGCTTGTGTGTTGGTTACGTCTACTTCGACGGGAGGTTCTTTGTGTGTCGAGGGATTATCCATGGGTTGTCGTTACCCTATCTTCAGGTTACATGTATTGCTCGCATAATTGGGAGATTTTTCAGCTGAATTCGGAGGAGTTCATTCTATCGTGAAAGATCGGGCCAAATCAGTAGCACGACGAGGTTCTGCTTTCGTCAGTTGGTATTCAGAGCACATGTTGTTCACGGTACAGTTGTTTTCTTCCAGTTATGATTGATATTTTTATTTATCATGAAGAAAGATTGTACTTCGCAAATCGTGCCTTGCCTTGATACCAATGCTTTACGCGTCTGCGCGTCGGACCAGCTAATAGTGCCACATTGATGAATTGTTATTCCAGTATGAATTTGGCGAGTAAGACTGTAGCTAATGATTTGAATTTGCCATTGATTGAACATCCAGAACCATACGAGCTTTGGTGGAAGGACAAGTTTTATCGAGATCATGCATCGCGTCTAAGTACGTTTCACTTTATAAGGATCTGGTGATCTAGTCGTGTGTGATGTGCTTCCTATGCATATGCATGTGTGTTCTGTAATGTTGGGAAAACCATGGACAGACATGAGACAATTAACTTATCATTATGATGGTTAATTTTCTTTTTTACGAAAGGGGCTACTTATACCACATAACTCTTATAACCTGGAGCGGTATGTCAGATCGGCGAAGGCGTGATCATGCCCAGGAAGCAATTGATGTGAAGGTAACAAGAAGAAGCAGACGTGGACATTCGACATGCTGAATTTTTTGGCCTCGACAGTTTTTGCGAATGCATATGCTGAGAAGATAGAATCGAAATTGAGGACAGTTTCATTTCAAAGGGGGAGAGGATGATATGGCCAATACTAGTTCTATTTGTACCGTCGACCACCAAGACATACAAGACGTTGGTCTGATTCATGTTAAGTTAGTTTCGCTCGTCACTGTTAGAGATAACATGATGTGTCTTGATCAGGAGAAAGTGAAGGTTGAATTAGAATCACTATTTGGTGATGTGCCAAAATACACAATACATGCTTGGATATTAGAAAAGGAAGAAAATAATTCCAACACATACACGTTTGATCAAGGCATGCGTCAACTTGATGTGAATATTATTGCTTACGCACTTCATATAGTTTTTTTTACAGTAGCCCCGCTCACAGATCGTGTGCCGGATGAACTCGCAAATGTATTATCCACAATTATTATTCCCGGGTTCTTGCCACAACCACTTTACAAGAAATATATCGTCAATCAAACTGGTAAGCAAGCATGCTAAATGGTATTGATGAAACTAGCTAGAATCAATGGGAGATGCGCGGAACTAGCTAGTAGTACTTACTTTCGGGTGGTTAAATCGCAGCTCCGTCGGCAGTCCCGGAGCTTGTCCGGTGAACTTTTTCCAAACCCAGTCAGACAAAGAAAACAATTACTTGATACCAGGAAATGAACAAAGTTGCCGATATGGTGCGATAATGATCAATTGAACTTACTTCTGGAGCATTTTAGTCATGGTCGCATACTCCTCGGGATTTTTTTGTTTCGAGTCTATGACGGTTACTAGTCCCTTCTCAAGCTTAATATCTAGCAAAATAAAGTGGAAGCTGCTCACGCATGCATAACTCATCAATTACATTACTATAACCTAGAGTAATAAAGGAAACCGAATATGCACAAGACAATAACACTCACTCGTATTTGTAATGAAAGAGTATTGTAGCTTTGTTTTGATTTCGAAGTAACAATGCGAGCAAGTTGGCCTCGGTTTGTTTGGCATCATGTTTAACACTCCATTCATCCATGAGATTCATGTTAATGAACCCATTATCAACTATTTGTCTTTTCTTCAATTCGGCGATCTTCAATCTGCATAATATAGTGAGGATAATTATATATACATGCAATGAAAGAGCTGACCTATATATAGAGACTTAATTAATTACAGAGAAGTAGTACTTACAGACAGTAGCAAGTGATGCTTGTTTTATCGAGGGCCTTTTGATTGAAGATCTGGAAGAACTCCTCATATGGAACAGACAACAGATCCATGCTCCTCTTTAACTCTCAGCGTCAAAGTATCCGTCCCAGACTTGCTGCAGATGTCCATGTATCAATCATGGAATCTTCGCATCATCGTTTTTAGAGGAGTACCCGGTTTGACGAGAGGCTTCCCGTGCCAGAATTTTAATGTGTCCACCTCCATTGTATCAAAAAGTGCATCGTCGGGCATGTAATCTCCAGGATTGGTACCGGGCAGCATCCCCGGAAGATTAGCGACGATATCGCTAGACACATTGAGCGGGGGGCACAATTGCTTCGCTTGTTCGCCGAGCAGGGAATTTTTTTCCCTCTTGTTCATTCTGCAAACCTTTGATCATTGCAAGTACTTCCCGACCGCTCCGCTTCCTTATATGTCCTTTCAATAACGCATTCATAGTTGGATTGCGGCGGAGGCGGTGATGGTCGCTGCAGGGCATCCAAAGTGCGCTTCGCTTTCACCGGATCTATCTTCTCCTCCGGAGGTGGATGTTTCTTAGATTTTACCGATTCAAAGAAGTCCCTTACTTGGCCTTCACAGATCTTCTGGTTTTCCTCCTTGCTCCTCTCGTATGGTAACTTCTCTATAGGCTTGAGAGACGATGGACTGAATCTGTATTGCCTCCCGCCTCTGGCTGTACTGCTAGACGCCGGAGCAGCCGGAGCGGCTGCGGCTGTCTTCTTTTGTTGCTTAAGAGGCGGAGCAGCCGGAGCCGGACTGCTACGACGCGCCGGAGCAGCCGGAGCGGCGGCGTCTGTGTTCCGCCATTGCTTACAAGGCGGTGAAGGAGGAGGTGGGCTGCTCGGACACGCCAGAGCAGGCGGAGAAGGAGGTGGAGTACTGCCGCCCTCACGCGCCGGAGCAGGAGGCGGAGTGCCCTGATCACTCGTCAGAGGAGGAGGAGGAGGCGGAGGAGGCGGAGTGCTCAGCTGACTCGCAGGAGGCGTGAAGTTCAGAAGCTTGATGTGCTCCTTCCGCCATAGACACAGAGTCTTTATAGCAAGACCCAACTGAGTATCCCCATCTAGGGTGCTCAAGCTGGAGCTCCTCAAATCCCTCCATTATTTCGTCCACCATCACAACAACATAGCCTTGTGGAATCGGACGATAGTGAAAAGTTGCTCTGGGTGAAGGAGGGAACACAGAGCCGACAACCGCCTTGACTTTGAGCTGAAGCCATTGCGTCGTAAGGTGGCACTGGTGTGAATCCGTGATAAAATACACGGGGTAGCTAGGACCCGTCAAGTCAGGTTGCTGAACAAGCTCGGTGGAAGCCACGCTATTTCTCCGCTGAAATGGCGGGGTAGCTTCTGGGGTAGCTTCTTGGGCAGGATCTCGCAGCTGGTTCTCAACATCTTGTTGTTCCTCTATCTTTTGTACCCTTGCCTTAAGCTGCTGTAGTTCACTCAGCTCCAATTTCCTCCTCCTCTCTTGAGTTTTGTAACCGCCTGCGTTGGGAAATCCAACCTTCCACGCAATGGAGCCTGGCGTGCCTCGTGTTCGTCCAGGGTGCTCAGGATTCCCGAGGGCCCTTGTGAGCTCGTCGTTCTCTCTGTCGGGAACGAACGTCTCTTCCTGCCCTTCCCTGATTGCTTCGTGAAACTTCGTAATGGGTGTTGCAAGTTGCTCGTCCGTCCAACAGCACTTCCCTGTTTCAGGTTCCAAAGTTCCCCCAACCCTGAAGAATCAAGACTTTGAACGGTCTGGCCAGTGCAATGTCTCTAGTTTGACCCCTTTAGCAATCAGGTCCCGCTCAACCTTGTCCAAAAACGACCGGGCTTTGAGGTAGCCACATGACCCCGTGCGATGGTGATGCTCCTTCTTTACATCATTTATCTTGTTAATCGCTGACATCTTCTTACTCCTCTCCGATGTCTTGTGGGCCACAAATGCAGCCCATTGATCTCTTATCTCCTCAAATCGGCCGATGAACTCTGGAGTCTTGTTTTGGTCGACATATGTTGATTTCAACTCATTCTTCCACCTCCTTAATAGACCTGCCATCTTCTTGAGAGCATGAGACTTGATCAATGGCTCTATAACTGGCTTCTCCGGATCCTCCTCTTCCGGTAGGGTGAAATTTACCTTCAGCGTGGTCCAAAGATCATCTTTCTGTCTATCTTCGACAAAACAAACTTGAAGCTCTTCCTTCTTAGGCTGATTCCGTTGCTCGATGCTGATCGGGATCATGCCCCTAACAAGAATCCCGCACTGAGCAGAAAATGCTTCCTTGGTACCGAGGGTTTAATCGGTTGGCCATTGCACGCAATTTCTATGATCGTGAACCTTTCATCCGGGCACAACTTTTTCTTCGGGCCTCGTCTCATACCGAAGTTTTGCTCGATCTGGAGGGCTATAAAAGAAGAAAGAAGAGTTAATATATCTACATACCAAAACAATTAATGCATCAATTAGCTAGTCAGCACAGGGTTAATATATATATATATATATATATATATATATATATATATATATATATATATATATATATATATATGTCTGGACTTTGCAACAGCTGATCCCGACTCCGTTCGGTCACCGGAGCCGTCATCACGGTCGCCGGAGACACCATCATGATCATGACTTTCCTCCTCCATTGTTTGGTCATCGTAGCCTTCTTCCTCTCTTTCCGCTCCTGCGTCCTCTCCTTCCAGACCTTCTTCGAAGTCGTTGAGAAATGACAAGACATCAACTCCGTCGCAGATTAC
>NC_041389.1:722586723-722639513 GCF_002162155.2 Triticum dicoccoides | reverse complement strand
ACCCCTCGACAATCCTCGACCCTCGACGACCCTTGACCCCTCGACCCTCGACCCCTCAACCCTAGACCCCTCGATGACCCTTGACCCCTCGACCCCTCGGCGACCCTCAACCCTCTACCCTAGTTTCCGACACCCTAGTCCCGACACCCTCGTTCCCGATAGAAAATAAGAAGAGGAGGAAGAAGAAAAAATAGAGGATAAGAAGAAGAAGAAAAATAGTAGAGAAAAAAGAAAAAAAAGAGGAGAAGAAGAAGGAATAGAGGAGAAGAAGAAAAAAAAATATTTTTTCTTCTTCTCCTCTATTCCTTCTTCTTCTCCTCTTTTTTCTTCTTCTTCTTCCTCTTCTTAGTTTTTTCTCCTCTTCTTCCTCTCCTCTTCTTCTCCTTCTTCTTCTCCTCATGTCAAAGTTATCGGGGAGGGGGTATATCGACAACGACGACATATACATAGAAAAAATGTTATCGGGGAGGGGGTATATCGACCCCCCTCATGTCGAAGTTATCGGGGATGGGGTATATATATCGACAAAATTACATCATCATATATCATTGAACAAAATTACATCATCATCATCATCATCATCATCTAGTACAAAAAATTAACCAAGCTAGTTTTCATGTATCATCATATAAATCATCATCATTATCATCATCATCTACTACAGAAAAAAATGACCAAGTTTTCATATATATACAAACACATCTAACAACATCTATATATGTATATATACTACAGAAAATTGACCAAGTACATCTAAAAAACATCTAAAAACATCTAAAAATAGAATCTAAAAACATCTAAAAGGCACGACGGACGGGCACGGCAGCGGCGCCGGCGCTGGCGCTGGCCCGGCACGGCAGGGGCGCAGGGGCACGGGACAGGGGAGGGACGCGGGAGCAGGCTGGTGCTCACAAGGGGCGGCATGGCATGGTGGGCGGTGCGTCGGGGCGGGCAGGGGCGCAGGGATCGGGGTGCCATAAACGGGGCAGAGGGCGTCAGCGGCGGCGGCGGCGACGTTGAGCAGCCTGACGACGTCAGTGGCGGCGGTGACGACGATGTTGAGCAGCCTGACGGCGTCGGTGGCGGCGGCGACGACAAGATGGAGCAGGGGCGTCGGGCGGCGACGACGAGGAGGAGGAGCAGGGGCGTCGGGGAGAAGAAGTGATGGATTTCATCGAAACTGTTAAGTGCTTTCTTATATACCCATGGCATTGGTACCGGTTTGTGGCACCAACCGGTACCAATGCCCCCCTTTAGTCCCGGCTGGTGCCACCAACCGGGACCAAAGGTCTCTTTTTAGCAGCCCGAAGGGCGGGAAACAGAGGCCTTTGGTCCTGGTTGGTAGCACCATTTGGGACTAAAGGGTGCCATTGGTACCGGTTGGTGCCACGAGCCGGTACCAATGCCCGCCTTTAGTCCCGGTTGGTGCCACCAACCGGGACCAAAGGCCTCGTGCTTCCTGTGGCCAAAACCTTTAGTCCCACATCGCTAGTTGAGAGGGGCGCGTAGTGTTTTATAAGCCCCACTATTGCACGCGTCTTGAACTCCTCTCCATTGTAGGCTTACGGGCCTAATCTGACACTGCTATGCCTGTGGGCCTACTGGGCCTTCTGCGGGCCTGAATCCTTACCCATGTTTGGGTTTCTAGTCATATTCAGGCCGTGGTGGCCCAGTAGGTGGCATTTTTTTCCATTTTTTTGTTTTTTGCATTATTTTTTTGTTTTTTCCTTTATTTTTTGTTCTATTTACTTTTAGGTAATAAAAATTATAAACTTTCTGTTAGTGCCATTTGTTTTCCAATTTGAATAGTTTAAATTTGAATTTTTTGAAATTTGTGTGAATCACTAGTTTTTGAATAACTTTACTAGTGATTCTTTTTCCTGCTATTTAATATTACTATGGTTTATCATTATATTCAAAAACAAATCTTGTTATTTTAGTTTCTAACACAATTTTTTTTATGATAATTCTTTTTTCTATTAAAGTTTCTAACAAAAAATCTTTATGAAAATTCATTTTGCTTTTAATGTTTTGAACAGAAAGTACTTTGATAATTTTGGTTGTATAAATTTTATATAATTTTAGTTTCAATAATACTACAGGTTTATAAAAGTTTTTTGAGTTGATTCCTTTTGCTATTGGAGTTTTATAAGAGCACTACAAATGAACTCTGAAAAGGTTGAAAGTTGGCATGGTATCATCATTTCACCCACATAGCATGTGCTAAAAAGTTGAGAGGGTTACAACAAAAACTGGATGCACTTCTGTGCAAAATGGACAATCTCTTTCGAAGTATCAGGGTTTCAGATAGAAACTCATCTGTTACAAAGAGATTCCCTTTTTTTTGAACTTATTTGAACTCCAGACTTTTTATTTGTTCAAAATGCACCATTTAAAGCGACATCATCAATTTCTAACCCTCTCTTACTTCATTTGGTATTTTTCATGCCTGTACTGATCTTCAGGTTACGTGTACTGCTTGCGTAATTGGTAGATTTTATCAGTTGAATTAGGAGGAGTTCATTGTATCGTCAAAGAACGGGCCTAATCAGTAGCTGATGACGTTGTGCTTTCATCGGTAGGTATAAAGAGCACATGTTGTTCATGGTACAATTGTTTTCTTCCAGTTATGATTGATATTTTTATTTATAATGAGGAAAGATTGTACTTCACTGTACTTCACAAATGGTGATGGTGATGGAGAAGGATCCATTGCGTGTCGGACCAGCTAGTTGTAACACGTTGATGAATTGTTATTCCAGTATGAATTTGGTGAGTAAGACCGTAGTTCATGCTTTGAACTTGCCATTGATTGAACATCCAGAACCATACGAGCTTTGGTGGAAGGACAAGTTTTATCGAGATCATGCATCGCGTCGAAGTACGTTTCACTTTATGCGGATATGGTGATCTAGTCGTGTGTGATGTGCTTCCTATGCATATGCATGTGTGTTCTGTAATGTTGGGAAAACCATTGACGGACAGGAGACAATTAACTTATCATTATGATGGTGAATTTTGTTTTTTATGAAAGGGGCGACTTATACCACATGACTCCTATACCCTGGAGCCATACATGGAAGATCGGCAAAGGCGTGATCATGCTCAGGAAGCAATTGATTTTAAGGTACTCAATGACCAAGAGGAAGCAGACGTGGGCATTCAACATGCCGAATTCTTGGCCTCGACAGTTTTTGCGGACGGATATGCTGAGAAGATAGACTTGAAACTTAGGACGGTTTCGTTTCAAGGGGGAGAGGATGATGTGGCCAACACTAGTTCTATTTGTACCATCGACCACCATGACATACAAGACGTTGGTCTGATTCAAGTTACGGTAGTTTCGCTCGTCACTGTAAGCAATAACGTGAGGTGTCTTGGTCAGGAGTAAATGAAGGTTGAATTAGAATCACTATTTGGTGATGTGCCAAAATACGCAATGCATGCTTGGATATTAGAAAAGGAAGAAAATAATTCCAACACATACACGTTTGATCAAGGCATGCGTCAACTTGGTTGTTTCTTTTGGTTGCCCCGTCCAGAATATGAGTATACATGGACATGATACCTTTTAACTGATACTAATGGAAAAATCCTAATTGGTTACTACTTCTCACGATCAAGGCCACCGGAGATATATGTGTACTGGAGCAGGTTTAAATGGTGGGATATGCTATCCTTGAGAAAAACTAGCAAAAGGACCGTGCGTTGCAATGGGAGAAAAGAATACCACATACTATTAATTTACAAAAAATATCTATAATCTGAGTATTTGTAGCTACGGACGCCAAACAAAGATGGCCTTTGCCTACAAAAACGCAAGTTCAAGATTCCACTTGTCTTCTATTTAAACACGGCTTGCCTGTAGATTTAATACATGCAAAGAAACGGGTAAGTGATCCTCAATTTCATCTCCAATTCAGATTTTGCTGAGATGTTCATCCATAATCTGGATCAGCGCCGATATGAAAGAAAGATGTATAATGCACTGTTGATTAATCAACGGCAAGTGCAAGGTTGTCACATTAGACAGCGTGAGAAGAACATCCAGCTGTTCGATACAATTCATTCAGGGCAGTAGGATCGAGGCATTGATAAGTGACGGCATGGTATGTGGTTCGATCGTATCAACAAGGGGATCAGACGCGTCGTCGACTAGGCAAAGAGAAACAAGAGCAGGGGCCTCTATAGACAACTTGAAAACTTTATGTTCACACACCGTGTAATTACCATCGACGATGGCCAATTTCTTGAGGGTGGAGGAGATTATCTTAGCATTGCTGGTGAGCGAGAAGGCACATTTTTCGAGTTACATGTCCGCCAGAGGTGTCGCCACCGCGTGGATAGTACGCACGTCCGCACCATCTACAGGGCCTTGAGCCGCGACATGACAACGCGGAGGAGGTCATCCGGCAGTGCGCTCTGCCAGTCATCGCCCGCATCACAACCGCCGGCGTTGTCTGCATGGTGCGGACACTTCGGCTCGGTGGAGGAGTCTGTGGAGCCAAGCATGTTCTAGATTGCTGCTCGTAGTACGTAGAGGAGTCCGTGGAACCAAGTCTGCTGGGCGTGGCTGCGCCGCGGCCGCAATTACCGGAGGAAGATAGGATTGGCCGATCAGGATTCAGGAGTGAGGAGAAAGAGCGGCGAAAGGGGCGACTTATACCACATGACTCACATAAGCTGGGGCGGTACATGGCAGATCGGCAAAGGCGTGATCATGCTAGGATGCACTTTATGTGAAGGTACTCAATGACCAAGAGGAAGCAGACATGGACATTCAACATGCTGCATTTTTGGCCTCGCCAGTTTTTGCGGATGCTTATGCTGAGAAGATATAATTGAAACTGAGGACAGTTTCCTTTCAAGGGGGAGAGGATGCTATGGCCAACACTAGTTCTATATCTACCATCGACCACCAAGACATACAAGACCTTGGTCTGATTCAAGTCTCTGAAGAGAAGGTTAAGTTGATTCGCGACAGACTTAAGGTAGCTCAATCCAGGCAGAAGAGTTATGGAGATACTAAATGGAAGGAGATAGTTTACAAAGCCGGAGACAGAGCATATCTTTGTGTGTCCTCACTTTGAGGAGTGGAACGTTTTGGAGTCAAAGGAAAGCTAGCATCACGTTTTGTGGGACCATACCGAATTTTGGAACGTATGGAAGAAGTTGCATATAATCTGGAATTACTAGAAGGATGTCAGGAGTTCATGATGTGTTCCACATTTCCCAATTGAAGAAGTGCCATGCAGAGATGGCCGATATTCCTCTGAGAGATACAGTGCCATTGGAAGCAATTCAGTTAGACAGTGATTTGACCTATGAAGAGAAGCGAGTCAAGATTCTCGAGTTTTCCAGTCGAGTTACTCGCAGCAAGGTTATCAAGTTTTGCAAAGTTCAGTTGAGCCACCATACCTAGGAGGAAGCCACCTAGGACCGAGAAGAAGATCTTCACAAAGACCACCCAAACCTTTTTGCTGACCAACCCGAATCTCGAGGGCAAGATTCATCTTAAGGGGGGTAGGTTTGTAATATCCCAATTTTCAATTTGGATGTTATACATAGATCATCATAGGCATATCATTTTATTCTTGCATTTTGTTGTGATCCTGGAAATCTTAAGCAACTCAAGGACCCAAGGAGAGAGTTGGAGGTTTCACAAAATTCATATTTGGATTTACTTTAAATTTGAAGAAAGGGTCAATTTGATTTTATTATTTTCTCTTCAATTATTCCCAATATTAAAAATATATGAGAGAAGATAATATGACTTCTTCAACCTAAGAGAAATATTGGAGAAATAATTTTAAAATTAAATTATGATTTTATTGGTATTTTATTTGAATTAGAAAAATATTGCACTTTTGAAAACCGCATCTTAGTCCAGAAAAATGTTCATCTTGTCCTAAATATTAGGTTTGGACGGTGAAAATTGTTTCTGGAATTTTTAGAATTTTTTTATATTTATTTAGGATTTTTCCTCGCGGCAAAATTGTTTTAAAAAAAAGTTTCAGGCCGACTGGGCTGAAGCCCAGCCGGCCCAGCGCCAGACCGCCTCGTCCCCAAGCGCGGGACGAATCCCGCCGCCGCACGCTGCCGAGTCCGGCTAGGACTCCGCGCGCCGCCGCCCCCTCCTCCAAGCCGCGCACCCCCCGAGGCTTTATAAGCAGCCCCGAGGCCGCCGCCTCCTCCTCGTCTCGCCACCGCCGACCCACAGCCTCGCAACCAGCGCCGCCGCCGCCTTGCGCCGACGCCGCCGCCGAGCGCCACCACCGCCGAGGCCCTCCAGCGCTGCCCCGAGCTGCCACCGCCGCCGCACACCCTGCCGCCGCTCGCCACCCCGCCTCCTGCCGCCCCCGCCGTTGCCCGCCACCGCCGAGTTGCCGCCGTTGCCGTCGACGATGAACCGGTTTATTTTTCTTTGGTTTTTCTTCGGTTCGGTTTAGTTAGATCGGTTTTTTAGGGTTTATTTATTTAACGAACGTTCATTCGTTCGTTCATTTTAACGAACGGTTTTCATCATATAAGTTCTGTTAGCGAATGTTCGTACCGTAGTATTTTTCTTTTTAGTTTATTTTTCAGCCAGGGACCTATCCGCGAATAGTTTTCTCGTGATTTAGCCCCTGATTTTTAAACTAGCATAACTTTTTACTTGTTTATCCAAATTAAATGAAACCAGCGCCTAAATCTTCGTATCATTCTGTTCTTGCCAGTTAACCAACTTGAATATGATTTTTGTACTGTAAAATTTGAGTTTAGTCCAGATTAGTAAACGATCTTGTTTCGTTTGTATCTTCAGTTTCATTTCTCCGTTTGAGTTGAATGTTTTTGCAAATCGTAGCTAATCACATGTACCTACTGTTAAGATCTAATTCACGTGATAATATTGTTGTTAGGTTTTAATTTTGTTAGTTTAAGCCGTTTGCTTGTTTCGTGTTTGATTTGGATCTTTTCTCGGTTTTCTCGTTGCTTCATTTGAGTGATTGCTTATGTATGCTACTGTTTGTCTATGCTAGATTACCCGGAGTGCGAAGCTTGTTACTATGAAACTCCAGAGTTTGCAGATCGTCATCTAGGCAAGTTACACTTTGATCATACTCTTTTATACTTAGTTTTTACTATGCATTAGTATCACTCCTCAAACAATTTCATGAGTAGGATTGGGAACATGTGGTTTGGTTGTAGTACTTGAGGTAGGAACCTAATACCTTTTGATCACCCTAAGAATATATGTTATGCTTATTATTGCTTAGCCATGCTCGTAGACGGGTATTGGATCGTGATTCACACATGGAAGTTTGAGAGTTATTTTAATCATGGTTAACATCAAGGTGGCTACTTTAATACACATTTGGGTGGATTGCTTGCAGGCACCTGGGGAATCCAGTGTTGTCCTAGGAGATCCTAGAGTACTCGTGTGATCATCCTATGGAATGCCACCCAGGCTCAAAGGGATCATAAGATTATTCATGCTAGAAACTTCCGTGTGCAGCCACAAGCCATTATGGGCTCTGGCATAGTTGAGTAAGTTGCGTGAGCTCTCGAAGAGGTGGACTAGCAGATGTAGGGGAAAGTAGGTGTACAGGTCTGCCCGGAGTAGAGAGTAAGTGCTTCAGAAAGACTATGTCTCGATCATCCGATCATGGATGCGGTCGAGTCTTGTGGGGAAAAGTGCGCAAACCTCTGCAGAGTGTATAAACTAATCATGATTAGCAGTGTCCCCGGTTAAGGACATCTTGAGTATCTAGTACTTTAATCTATTGATGTGATCTCATCACATTACTTTAATTAATTTGAGTTGGGTTAATGATGATATTTTTAATTGGGATTTGAGTTGGGGTTACCATCTCTGATGCTTTGAACTTGCCATTGATTGAACATCCAAAACCATACGAGCTTTGATGGAAGGACAAGTTTTATCGAGATCATGCATCGCGTCAAAGTACATTTCACTTTATGCAGATATGGTGATCTAGTCGTGTATTTTGTACAAAGTTTCTGTGTGAAAGTCATATTTGGCTCGAGGTGTGTCGATTCCGATGCCTTGTGTGTTGGTTACGTCTACTTCGACAGGAGGTTCTTCGTGTGTCGAGGGATTATCCATGGGTGGTCGTTACCCAATCTTCAGGTTACATGTACTGCTCGCGTAATTGGGAGATTTTATCAGCTGAATGCGGAGGAGTTCATTCTATCGTGAAAGTTCGGGCCAAATCAGTAGCACGATGAGGTTCTGCTTTCTTCAGTTGGTATTCAGAGCACAGGTTGTTCACGGTACAATTGTTTTCTTCCAATTACGATTGATATTTTTATTTATCATGAAGAAAGATTGTAGTTCGCAAATGGTGATGGCGATGGAGAAGGATCCATTGCGTGCCTTGCATTGGTACCAATGCTTTACGCGTTTGCGCATCGGACCAGCTAATAGTGCCGCGTTGATGAATTGTTGTTCCAGTATGAATTTGGTGACTAAGACTGTAGTTCATGCTTTGAACTTGTCGTTGATTGAACAGCCAGAACCATACGAGCTTTGGTTGAAGGACAAGTTTTATCAAGATCATGCATCGTGTGGAAGTATGTTTCACTTTAATGCAGATATGGTGATCTAGTCACGTGTGATGTGCTTCCTGTGCATATGCATGTGTGTTCTATAATGTTGGGAAAACCATGGACGGACAGGAGATAATTAACTTATCATTATGATGGTGAATTTTGTTTTTTACGAAAGGGGCAACTTATACCACATGACTCCTATACCCTGGAGCCGTACATGGCAGATCGGCAAAGGCGTGGTCATGCTCAGGAAGCAATTGATTTGAAGGTACTCAATGACCAAGAGGAAGCAGACGTGGGCATTCAACATACCGAATTCTTGGCCTCGACAGTTTCTGCGGATGCATATGTGAGAAGATAGACTTGAAACTTAGGACGGTTTCGTTTCAGGGGGGAGAGGATGATGTGGCCAACACTAGTTCTATTTGTACCGTCGACCACCATGACATACAAGACGTTGGTCTGATTCAAGTTACGGAAGTTTCGCTCGTCACTGTAAGCGATAACGTGAGGTGTCTTGGTCAGGAGAAAATGAAGGTTGAATTCGAATCACTATTTGGTGATGTGCCAAAATACGCAATGCATGCTTGGATATTAGAAAAGGAAGAAAATAATTCCAACACATACACGTTTGATCAAGGCATGTGTCAACTTGGTTGTTTCTTTTGGTTGCCACGTCCAGAACAAGAGTATACATGGACATGATACCTTTTAGTTGATACTAATGGAAGAATCCTAATTGGTTACTACTTCTCACGATCAAGGCCACCGGAGATATATGTGTACTGGAGCAGGTTTAAATGGTGGGATATGTTGTCCTTGAGAAAAACTAGCAAAAAGAACCGTGCGTTGCAATGAGAGAAGAGAATACCACATGCTATTAATTTACAAAAAATGATCTATAATCTGAGTATTTGTAGCTACGTCCACAAACAAAGAAGGTCTTTGCCTACAAAAGCGCAAGTTCAAGATTCTACTTGTCTTCTATTTAAGCACGGCTTGCATGTAGATTTAATACATGCAAAGAAACAAGTAAGTGATCCTCAATTTCGTCTATAGATTTTGCTGGGATGTTCATCCACAATCTGGATCAGCACCGATTTGAAAGAAAGATGTATAGTGCACTGTTGATTAAGACTGCATTCTAGAGAATATTTTTTAAATTGATAACAGGTAAAATAACATCATATTTAGATTCTATATATTTTTCTAATCAGATTTCTTATATAACATGTAAATTTGGAGTTACGGTTTAAAATATATGAGTGTTTTAAAATATTTGATATGTACTGCGGGTCTAAGTCAGAAGGGGGTTTTCTATAAAATAGTATGACGGACTAAGAATACATATTTCCTTTACTAGTAGGTATAGATTGGATGGGAGTTCAAAAGAAAAGGTACAGATTGGATGTGGGCAGTCAGGAAATTGTGTTTAATTACTTTAAGTATTGAAATTGTAATGATTACTTGCTAAGTTATAGCTTGTAATCAGATTTACTTCCTGAAGTGTTGGTCGAGAGTTAGAGATAAAGAAGTTTTTGTTTGGTCAACTTATTAGGCAAGTTTGAGTGAGGCTAGCTATACGGGTATATATAGTCATGGTACGCTCTTCGTAAAAGCAGTTTATATGTTGGAGTTTAGACAGCATCGCGGTCGTCGCTGTTATTTATTTTGTATAAAGTTTCTGTGTGAAAGTCATACTTGGCTCGACGTGTGTCGTTTTTGACGGCTTGTGTGTTGGTTACGTCTACTTCGACGGGAGGTTCTTCGTGTGTCGAGGGATTATCCATGGGTTGTCGTTACCCTATCTTCAGGTTACGTGTACTGCTCGCATAATTGGGGGATTTTATCAGCTGAATGCGGGGGAGTTCATTCTATCGTGAAGGATCGGGCCAAATCAGTAGCACGATGAGGTTATGCTTTCTTCAGTTGGTATTCAGAGCACAGGTTGTTCACGGTACAATTTTTTCTTCCTGTTACGATTGATATTTTTATTTATCATGAAGAAAGATTGTAGTTTGCAAATGGTCATGGCGATGGAGAAGGATCCATTGCGTGCCTTGCCTTGGTACCAATGCTTTGTGCGTTTGCGCGTCGAGCCAGCTAATAGTGTCACGTTGATGAATTGTTGTTCCAGTATGAATTTGGTGACTAAGACTGTAGTTCATGCTTTCAACTTGCCGTTCATTGAACATCCAGAACCATACGAGTTTTGGTGGAAGGACAAGTTTTATCGAGATCATGCATAGTGTGGAAGTATGTTTCACTTTATGCAGATATGGTGATCTAGTCGTCTGTGATGTGCTTCCTATGCATATGGATGCGTGTTCTATAATGTTGGGAAAACCATGGACGGGCAAGATACAATTAACTTATCATTATGATGGTGAATTTTGTTTTTTACGAAAGGGGCAACTTATACCACATGACTCTTATGCCCTGGCGCCGTACATGGCAGATCGGCAAAGGCGTGATCCTGCTCAGGAAGCAATTGATTTGATGGCACTCAATGACCAAGAGGAAGCAGACGTGGACATTCAACATGCCGAATTCTTGGCCTCGACAGTTTCTGCGGATGCATATGCTGAGAAGATAGACTTGAAACTTAGGACGGTTTCGTTTCAAGGAGGTGAGGAGGATGTGGCCAACACTAGTTCTATTTGTACCGTCGACCACCATGACATACAAGACGTTGGTCTGATTCAAGTTAAGGTAGTTTCGCTCGTCACTGTAAGCGATTACGTGAGGTGTCTTGGTCATGAGAAAATGAAGGTTGAATTAGAATCACTATTTGGTGATGTGCCAAAATACGCAATCCATGCTTGGATATTAGAAAAGGAAGAAAATAATTCCAACACATACACTTTTATCAAGGCATGCGTCAACTTGGTTGTTTCTTTTGGTTACCACGTCCAGAACAAGAGTATACATGGACATGATACCTTTTGATTGAGACTAATGGAAGAATCTTAATTGGTTACTACTTCTCACGATCAAGGCCACCGGAGATATATGTGTACATGAGCAGGTTTAAATGGTGGGATATGCTGTCCTTGAGAAAAACTAGCAAAAGGGACTGTGTGTTGCAACGGAAGAAAAGAATACCACATGCTCTTAATTCACAAAAAATTATCTATAATCTGAGTGTTTGTAGCTACGGCCCCCAAACAAAGATGGTCTTTGCCTACAAAAACACAAGTTCAAAATTCCACATGTCTTCTATTTAAACACGACTTGCATGTGTATTTAATACATGCAAAGAAACGGGTAAGTGATCATCAATTTCGTCTCCAATCGTGATTTGTCTGAGATGTTCATCCACAATTTGGATCAGTACCGATATGAAAGAAAGACGTATAATGCACTGTTGTTTATTAAGACTGCATCCTAGATAATATTTTTTAAATGGATAAATGGTAAAATAACATCATATTCAGATTCTATATATTTTTCTAATCAAATTTCATATATAACATGTTAAATTTGGAGTTACAGTTTATAAGATATGAGTATTTTAAAAAAACATTTGATATGTATTGCAGGTTTAAGTAAGAAGGTTTTTTTTTATGAAATAGTATGACGGACTAAGAATACCTATTTCCTTTACTAGTACGTATAGATTGGATGCGAGTTAAAAAAACGTATAGATGCGATGGTGGCAGCCAGGACATTGTGTTTAATTACTTTAAGTATTGAAATTGTAATGATTACTTGCTAAGTCAAAGCTTGTAATCAGATTTATTTGCTTAAGTGTTGGTGGAGAGTTAGAGATAAAGAAGTTTTTGTTTGGTCAAAATATTAGGCAAGTTTGAGTCGGCTAGCTGTACGGGGATATATAGTCATGGTACGCTCTTTGTAAAAGCAGTTTATATTTTGGAGTTTAGACAACGTCGCGGGCGTCGCTATTATTTATTTTGTATAAAGTTTCTATGTGAAAGTCATACTTGGCTCGAGGTGTGTCGTTTTTGACAGCTTGTGTGTTGGTTACGTCTACTTCGACAGGAGGTTCTTCATGTATCGAGGGATTATCCATGGGTTGTCGTTACCCTATCTTCAGGTTACGTGTAGTGCTCGCGTAACTAGGAGATTTTATCAGCTGAATGCGGAGGAGTTCATTCTATTGTGAAAGATCGGGCCAAATCAGTAGCACGACGGGGTTCTGCTTTCATCAGTTGGTATTCAAAGCACAGGTTGTTCACGGTACAATTGTTTTCTTCCAGTTACGGTTGATATTTTTATTTAGCATGAAGAAACATTGTAGTTCGCAAATGGTGATGGCGATGGAGAAGGATCCATTGCGTGCCTTGCCTTGGTAGCAATGCTTTACGCGTTTGCGCATCGGACCAACTAACAGTGCCGCGTTGATGAATTGTTGTTCCAGTATGAATATGGTGACTAAGACTGTAGTTCATGCTTTGAACTTGCCGTTGATTGAACAGCCAGAACCATACGAGCTTTGGTGGAAGGACAAGTTTTATCAAGATCATGCATCGTGTGGAAGTATGTTTCACTTTATGCAGTTATGGTGATCTAGTCGCATGTGATGTGCTTCCTATGCATATGCATGCGTGTTCTATAATGTTGGGAAAACCATGGACGGGCAAGATACAATTAACTTATCATTATGATGGTGAATTTTGTTTTTTACGAAAGGGGCAAATTATACCACATGACTCCTATACCCTGGAGCCGTACATGGTAGATCAGCAAAGGCGTGTTCATGCTCAGGAAGCAATTGATTTGAAGGTACTCAATGACCAAGAGGAAGCAGACGTGGGCATTCAACATGCCGAACTCTTGGCTTCGACAGTTTCTGCGGATGCATATGTGAGAAGATAGACTTGAAACTTAGGACGGTTTCGTTTCATGGGGGATTGGATGATGTGGCCAACACTAGTTCTATTTGTACCGTCGACCACCATGACATACAAGACGTTGGTCTGATTCAAGTTACGGAAGTTTTGCTCGTCACTGTAAGCGATAACGTGAGGTGTCTTGGTCAGGAGAAAATGAAGGTTGAATTCGAATCACTATTTGTTGATGTGCCAAAATACGCAAGGCATGCTTGGATATTAGAAAAGGAAGAAAATAATTCCAACACATACACGTTTGATCAAGGCATGCGTCAACTTGGTTGTTTCTTTTGGTTGCCACGTCCAGAACAAGAGTATACATGGACATGATACCTTTTAATTGATACTAGTGGAAGAATCCTAATTGGTTACTACTTCTCACGATCAAGGCCACCGGAGATATATGTGTATACTGGAGCAGGTTTAAATGGTTGGATATGTTGTCCTTGAGAAAAACTAGTAAAAAGGACCGTGCGTTGCAATGAGAGAAGAGAATACCACATGCTATTAATTTACAAAAAATGATCTATAATCTGAGTATTTGTAGCTACGTCCCCAAACAAAGACGGTCTTTGCCTACAAAAGTGCAAGTTCAAGATTCTACTTGTCTTCTATTTAAACACGGCTTGCATGTAGATTTAATACATGCAAAGAAACGGGTAAGTAATCCTCAATTTCGTCTATAGATTTTGCTGGGATGTTCATCCACAATCTGGATCAGCATCGATATGAAAGAAAGATGTATAGTGCACTGTTGATTAAAACTGCATTCTAGATAATATTTTTTAAATTGATAACAGGTAAAATAACATCATATTTAGATTCTATATATTTTTCTAATCAGATTTCTTATATAACATGTAAATTTGGAGTTACGGTTTAAAATATATGAGTGTTTTAAAATATTTGATATGTACTGCGGGTCTAAGTCAGAAGGGGGTTTTCTATAAAATAGCATGACGGACTAAGAATACATATTTCCTTTACTAGTAGGTATAGATTGGATGGGAGTTCAAAAGAAAAGGTACAGATTGGATGTGGGCAGCCAGGAAATTGTGTTTAATTACTTTAAGTATTGAAATTGTAATGATTACTTGCTAAGTTAAAGCTTGTAATCAGATTTACTTCCTGAAATGTTGGTCGAGAGTTAGTGATAAAGAAGTTTTTGTTTGGTCAACTTATTAGGCAAGTTTGAGTCAGGCTAGCTATACGGGTATATATAGTCATGGTACGCTCTTTGTAAAAGCAGTTTATATGTTGGAGTTTAGACAGCTTCGCGGGTGTCGCTGTTATTTATTTTGTATAAAGTTTCTGTGTGAAAGTCATACTTGGCTCGAGGTGTGTCGTTTCTGACGGCTTGTGTGTTGGTTACGTCTACTTCGACGGGAGGTTCTTCGTGTGTCGAGGGATTATACATGGGTTGTCGTTACCCTATTTTCAGGTTACGTGTACTGCTCGCATAATTGGGAGATTTTATCAGCTGAATGCGGAGGAGTTCATTCTATCGTGAAAGATCGGGCCAAATCAGTAGCACGAGGAGGTTATGCTTTCTGCAGTTGGTATTCAGAGCATAGGTTGTTCACGGTACAATTGTTTTCTTCCAGTTACAATTGATATTTTTATTTATCATGAAGAAAGATTGTAGTTTGCAAATGGTCATGGCGATGGAGAAGGATCCATTGTGTGCCTTGCCTTGGTACTAATGCTTTGTGCGTTTGCGCGTCGAGCCAGCTAATAGTGTTACGTTGATGAATTGTTGTTCCAGTATGAATTTGGTGACTAAGACTGTAGTTCATGCTTTCAACTTGCCGTTCATTGAACATCCAGAACCATACGAGCTTTGGTGGAAGGACAAGTTTTATCGAGATCATGCATAGCGTGGAAGTATGTTTCACTTTATGCAGATATGGTGATCTACTCGTCTGTGATGTGCTTCCTATGCATATGCATGCGTGTTCTATAATGTTCGGAAAACCATGGACGGGCAAGATACAATTAACTTATCATTATGATGGTGAATTTTGTTTTTTACGAAAGGGGCAACTTATACCACATGACTCCTATGCCCTGGAGCCGTACATGGCAGATCGGAAAAGGCGTGATCCTGCTCAGGAAGCAATTGATTTTATGGTACTCAATGACCAAGAGGAAGCAGACGTGGACATTCAACATGCCGAATTCTTGGCCTCGACAGTTTCTGCGGATGCATATGCTGAGAAGATAGACTTGAAACTTAGGACGGTTTCGTTTCAAGGACGTGAGGAGGATGTGGCCAACACTAGTTCTATTTGTACCGTCGACCACCATGACATACAAGACGTTGGTCTGATTCAAGTTAAGGTAGTTTCGCTCGTCACTGTAAGCGATAAGGTGAGGTGTCTTAGTCAGGAGAAAATGAAGGTTGAATTAGAATCACTATTTGGTGATGTGCCAAAATACGCAATGCATGCTTGGATATTAGAAAAGGAAGAAAATAATTCAAATACATACACTTTTATCAAGGCATGCGTCAACTTGGTTGTTTCTTTTGGTTACCACGTCTAGAACAAGAGTATACATGGACATGATACCTTTTGATTGAGACTAATGGAAGAATCCTAATTGGTTACTACTTCTCACGATCAAGGCCACTGGAGATATATGTGTACATGAGCAGGTTTAAATGGTGGGATATGATGTCCTTGAGAAAAACTAGCAAAAGGGACTGTGCGTTGCAACGGAAGAAAAGAATACCACATGCTCTTAATTCACAAAAAATTATCTATAATCTGAGTGTTTGTAGCTACGGCCCCCAAACAAAGATGGTCTTTGCCTACAAAAACACAAGTTCAAGATTCCACATGTCTTCTATTTAAACACGACTTGCATGTGTATTTAATACATGCAAAGAAACGGGTAAGGGATCATCAATTTCGTCTCCAATCGTGATTTGAGATGTTCATCCACAATCTGGATCAGTACCGATATGAAAGAAAGACGTATAATGCACTGTTGTGTATTAAGATTGCATCCTAGATAATATTTTTTAAATGGATAAATGGTAAAATAACATCATATTCATATTCTATATATTTTTCTAATCAAATTTCAGATATAACATGTTAAATTTGGAGTTACAATTTATAAGATATGAGTATTTTAAAAAACATTTGATATGTATTGCGGGTTTAAGTAAGAAGGTTTTTTTTTATGAAATAGTATGACGGACTAAGAATACCTATTTCCTTTACTAGTATGTATAGATTGGATGGGAGTTAAAAAAACGTATAGATGCGATGGTGGCAGCCAGGACATTCTGTTTAATTACTTTAAGTATTGAAATTGTAATGATTACTTGCTAAGTCAAAGCTTGTAATCAGATTTATTTGCTTAAGTGTTGGTGGAGAGTTAGAGATAAAGAAGTTTTTGTTTGGTCAAAATATTAGGCAAGTTTGAGTCGGCTAGCTGTACGGGGATATATAGTCATGGTACGCTCTTTGTAAAAGCAGTTTATATTTTGGAGTTTAGACAACGTCGCGGGCGTCGCTGTTATTTATTTTGTATAAAGTTTCTGTGTGAAAGTCATACTTGGCTTGAGGTCTGTCGTTTTTGACAGCTTGTGTGTTGGTTACGTCTACTTCGACAGGAGGTTCTTCGTGTATCGAGGGATTATCCATGGGTTGTCGTTACCCTATCTTCAGGTTATGTGTAGTGCTCGCGTAACTAGGAGATTTTATCAGCTGAATGCAGAGGAGTTCATTCTATTGTGAAAGATCGGGCCAAATCAGTAGCACGACGGGGTTCTGCTTTCATCAGTTGGTATTCAAAGCACAGGTTGTTCTAGGTACAATTGTTTTCTTCCGGTTACGATTGATATTTTTATTTAGCATGAAGAAAGATTGTAGTTCGCAAATGGTGATGGCGATGGACAAGGATCCATTGCATGCCTTGCCTTGGTACCAATGCTTTACACGTTTGCACGTCGAGCTAGCTAATAGTGCCACGTTGATGAATTGTTGTTCCAGTATGAATTTGGTGAGTAAGACTATAGTTAATGCTTTGAACTTGTTGTTGATTGAACATCCAGAACCATACAAGCTTTGGTGGAAGGACAAGTTTTGTCGAGATCATGCATCACGTCTAAGTACGTTTCACTTTATGCGGATATGGTGATCTAGTCGTGTGTGATGTGCTTCCAATGCATATGCATGTGTTTTCTATAATGTTGGGAAAACCATGGACAGACATGAGACAGTTAACTCGTCATTATGATGGTGAATTTTTTTTTACGAAAGGGGCTACTTATACCACATGACTCATATAACCTGGAGCAGTATGGCAGATCTGCAAAGGCGTGATCATGCTCAAGAAGCAATTGATGTGAAGGTAATCAATGACCAAGAGGAAGCAGACGTGGACATTCAACATGCTGAATTTTTGGCCGACAGTTTTTGCGAATGCATATGCTGAGAAGATAGAATCGAAACTGAGGACCGTTTCATTTCAATGGGGAGAGGATGATATGGCCAACACTAGTTCTATTTGTATCCTCGACCACCAAGACATACAAGATGTTGGCGATAACATGAGGTGTCTTGATCTGGAGAAAATGAAGGTTGAATTAGAATCACTATTTGGTGATGTGCCAAAATACACAATATATGCTTGGATATTAGAAAAGGAAGAAAATAATTCCAACCCATACACGTTTGATCAAGGCATGCGTCAACTTGGTTGTTTCTTTTGGGTGCCACGTCAAGAATAAGACTATACATGGACATGATACCTTTTGATTGAGACTAACGGATGAATCCCAATTGGTTACTACGTCTCACGATCAAGGCCACTGGAGATATATGTGTACGTCAGCAGGTTTAAATGGTGGGATTTGCTGTCCTTGAGAAACATTGGATGAGGGCTGCCAGAAAATTGTGTTCAATTACTTTAAATATTTGAATTGTAACGATTACTTGCTAAGTTAAAGCTTGTGATCAAATTTACTTCCTCAGGGGTTGGTCGAGAGTCAGAGATAAAGAAGTTATTGTTTGGTCAACTTATTAGGCAGGTTTGAGTCGGCTAGCTGTATATATAGGTACGCTCTTTGTAAAAGCAGGTTATATTTTGGAGTTTAGACAACGTCGTGTATCGACCATGAACCGGCCGTCTTAGGGTGTCGCGGTTATTTATTTTGTATGCAATTTTTGTGTGAAAGTTATACTTGGCTCGAGGTCTGTCGTTTCCGACGGGTTGCGTGTTGGTTACGTCAACCTCGGCGGGAGGTTCTTGAATCGAGGGATTGTCTATTGGTTGTCATTACCCCATCTTCAGGTTATGTGTACTGCTCGCGTAATTGGGAGATTTTATCTGCTGAGTTCGAGGGAGTTTATTGTATCGTGAAAGATCGGGCCCGATGAGTAGCACGATGAGGTTGTGCTTTCATCAGATGGGGACTGGAGGAGACTTTGGTCGGCTGGTTTAGCCCAATATCGGTGTCGGCACTCGATGTCATTACCCTCCTTGGAGGCAAAACTGAGGTCCCTCCTATCTAGCCCCAACCCCCTCCCGAACGAGCGAGAGTCCAAAATCCGTCTTGGATTGGGCGCCGGTGACCCTGCACATTGTACCCCTCCATGGGGGCGCCATCTTGGGAGTCTTGGGTGTTCGGGGGAGAGTTGCTATGGTTGGTGGAATCCGCGTGGAATGGTCTCTAGCGGCGGCGATGTTGTGGAGGTTGGTAGGTGAAGCGGCGTCGCATCTACCACGTTGACGACAGTGGATGTTGGCGGCATGGTGCAGCCGAGTCTCCACGACAGATGTGTCTGAATGGACGATGTTGGGCAACGTAGTAATTTCAAAAAAAATCCTACGCACACGCAAGATCATGGTGATGATATATCAACGAGGGGAGAGTGTTGTCTACATACCCTCGTAGACCGAAGCGGAAGCGTTGACGCAACGTAGAGGAAGTAGTCGTACGTCCTCCGGTTCAACCGATCCAAGTACCGTTACTCCGGCACCTCCGAGTTCTTGACACGCGTACAGCTCGATGACGCACCCTCGATCTCCGATCCAGCAGAGGCGCCGAGGGGGAGTTCCGTCAGCACGATGGCGTGGTGACGATCTTGATGTTCTCCTGTTGCAGGGCTTCGCCTAAGCACCGCTACAATATGACCGAGGTGTAATATCGTGGAGGGGGGCACCGCACACGGCTAAGGAACGATCAATGATCAACTTGTGTGTCCTAGGGTGCCCCCCTACCCCCGTATATAAAGGAGGGAGGGAGGAGGTGGCCGGCCCTAGGGGGGCGCGCCATGAGGAGGGGGAAACCTACTCCAAGTAGGTTTCTCTCTCTTTTCCTTATCTTATTTGGAGGGGGAAGGAAAGAGTACTAGTATTAGGAAGTAGTACTAGTAGTAGTAATAGGAAGAGGGGGAAGGAGAAAGGAAAGGGGGGGCCGGCCCCCCTCCCCAATTCAGATTGGGCTTGGGGGGGCGCGCCCCCTTCCCTTGCTCCTTCTCTCTTCCTCCTACATGGGCCCAATAAGGCCCATATACCTCCCGGGGGGTTCCGGTAACCTCCCGGGGCTCCAAACTTCTCCGGAACCTTTCCGGTGTCCAAATATATCCGTCCAATATATCAATCTTTATGTCTCGACCATTTCGAGACTCCTCGTCATGTCCGTAATCATATCCGGGACTCCGAACAACCTTCGGTACATCAAAATACATAAACTCATAATATAACTGTCATCGAAACCTTAAGCGTGCGGACCCTACGGTTCGAGAATGATGTAGACATGACTGAGACACATCTCTGGTCAATAACCAATAGCGGGACCTGGATGCCCATATTGGTTCCTACATATTCTACGAAGATCTTTATCGGTCAAACCGCATAACAACATACGTTGTTCCCTTTGTCATCGGTATGTTACTTGTCCGAGATTCGATCGTCGGTATCCAATACCTAGTTCAATCTCGTTATCGACAAGTCTCTTTACTCGTTCTGTAATACTTCATCTTATAACTAACTCATTAGTTACATGCTTGCAAGGCTTAGGTGATGAGCATTGCCGAGAGGGCCCAGAGATACCTCTCCGACAATCGGAGTGACAAAACCTAATCTCGAATTATGCTAACTCAACATGTACCTTCGGAGACACCTGTAGTAGTCCTTTATAATCACCCAGTTACGTTGTGACGTTTGGTAGTACCCAAAGTGTTCCTCCGGTAAACGGGAGTTACACAATTCTCATAGTTACAGCAACATGTATAAGTCACGAAGGAAGCAATAGCAGAATACTAAACGATCAAGTGCTAAGCTAACGGGATGGGTCATGTCAATCACCTCATTCTCCTAATGATGTGATCCCATTAATCAAATGACAACACATGTAAATGGTTAGGAAACATAACCATCTTTGATTAATGAGCTAGTCAAGTAGAGGCATACTAGTGACTATATGTTTGTCTATGTATTCACACATGTATCATGTTTCCGGTTAATACAATTCTACCATGAATAATAAACATTTATCATGATATGAGGAAATAAATAATAACTTTATTATTGCCTCTAGGGCATATTTCCTTCAGTCTCCTACTTGCACTAGAGTCAATAATCTAGATTACATAGTAATGATTCTAACACCCATGGAGTCTTGGTGTTGATCATGTTTTGCTCGTGAGAGAGGCTTAGTCAATGGGTCTGCAACATTCAGATCCGTATGTATCTTGCAAATCTCTATGTCTCCCACTTGGACTTGGTCCCGAATGGAATTGAAGCGTCTCTTGATGTGCTTGGTCCTCTTGTGAAATCTGGATTCCTTTGCCAAGGCAATTGCACCAGTATGACAGAAGATCTTCATTGGTCCCGATGCACTAGGTATGACACCTAGATCGGAAATGAACTCCTTCATCCAGACTCCTTCATTTGCTGCTTCAGAAGCAGCTATGTACTCCGCTTCACATGTAGATCCCGTCACGACGCTTTGTTTAGAACTGCACCAACTTACAGCTCCACCGTTTAATAAAAACACGTATCCGGTCTGCGATTTAGAATCGTCCGGATCAGTGTCAAAGCTTGCATCGACGTAACCATTTACGACTAGCTCTTTGTCACCTCCATATACGAGAAACATATCCTTAGTCCTTTTCAGGTATTTCAGGATGTTCTTGACCGCTGTCCAGTGATCCACTCCTGGATTACTTTGGTACCTACCTGCCAAGCTTATTGCTAACCATACGTCAGGTCTGGTACACAGCATTGCATACATGATAGAGCCTATGGCTGAAGTATAGGGAACATCTTTCATTTTCTCTCTATCTTCTGCTGTGGTCGGGCATTGAGTTTGACTCAACTTCACACCTTGTAGCACAGGCAAGAATCCTTTCTTTGCCTGATCCATTTTGAACTTTTTCAAAATTTTGTCAAGGTATGTACTTTGTGAAAGTCCTATTAAGCGTCTTGATCTATCTCTATAGATCTTGATGCCCAATATGTAAGCAGCTTCACCGAGGTCTTTCATAGAAAAACTTTTATTCAAGTATCCCTTTATGCTATCCAGAAATTCTATATCATTTCCAATTAATAATATGTCATCAACATATAAAACTAGAAATGCTACAGAGCTCCCACTCACTTTCTTGTAAATACAGGCTTCTCCAAAAGTCTGTATAAAGCCATATGCTTTGATCACACTATCAAAACGTTTATTCCAACTCTGAGATGCTTGCACCAGTCCATAAATGGAACGTTGGAGCTTGCACACTTTGTCAGCACCTTTTGGATCAACAAAACCTTCAGGTTGCATCATATACAACTCTTCTTCTAGAAATCCATTCAAGAATGCAGTCTTGACATCCATTTGCCAAATTTCATAATCATGAAATGCAGCAATAGCCAACATGATTTGGACAGACTTAAGCATCGCTACGGGTGAGAAAGTCTCATCGTAGTCAACCCCTTGAACTTGTCGAAAACCTTTTTGCAACAAGTCGAGCTTTGTAGACAGTAACATTACCATCAGCGTCAGTCTTCTTCTTAAAGATCCATTTATTCTCAATGGCTTGCCGATCATCGGGCAAGTCAACCAAAGTCCATACTTTGTTTTCATACATGGATCCTATCTCAGATTTCATGGCCTCTAGCCATTTTGCGGAATCTGGGCTCATCATCGCTTCCTCATAGTTCGTAGGTTCATCATGGTCTAGTAACATGACTTCCAGAATAGGATTTCCGTACCACTCTGGTGCGGATCTTACTCTGGTAGACCTACGAGGTTCAGTAGAAACTTGATCTGAAGTTTCATGATCAATATCATTAGCTTCCTCACTAATTGGTGTAGTTGTCACAGGAACCGGTTCTTGTGATGAACTACTTTCCAATAAGGGAGTAGATACAGTTATCTCATCAAGTTCTACTTTCCTCCCACTCACTTCTTTTGAGAGAAACTCCTTCTCTAGAAAGGATCCGATTTTAGCAACGAAAATCTTGCCTTCAGATCTGTGATAGAAGGTGTACCCAATTGTCTCCTTTGGGTATCCTATGAAGACACATTTCTCCGATTTGGGTTCGAGCTAATCTGGTTGAAGTTTCTTCACATAAGCATCGCAGCCCCAAACTTTGAGAAACGACAACTTTGGTTTCTTGCCAAACCACAGTTCATAAGGCGTCGTCTCAACGGATTTTGATGGTGCCCTATTTAACGTGAATGCGGCCGTCTCTAAAGCATAACCCCAAAACGATAGCGGTAAATCGGTAAGAGACATCATAGATCGCACCATATCAAGTAAAGTACGATTACGACGTTCGGACACACCATTTCGCTGTGGTGTTCTAGGTGGCGTGAGTTGCGAAACTATTCCACATTGTTTCAAATGTAAACCAAACTCGTAACTCAAATATTCTCCTCCACGATCAGATCGTAGAAACTTTATTTTCTTGTTACGATGATTTTCTACTTCACTCTGAAATTCTTTGAACTTTTCAAATGTTTCAGACTTGTGCTTCATCAAGTAGATATACCCATATCTGCTCAAATCATCTGTGAAGGTGAGGAAATAACGATATCCGCCACGAGCCTCAACATTCATCGGACCACATACATCTGTATGTATGATTTCCAACAAATCTGTTGCTCTCTCCATAGATCCGGAGAACGGTGTTTTGGTCATCTTGCCCATGAGGCACGGTTCGCAAGTACCAAGTGATTCATAATCAAGTGATTCCAGAAGTCCATCAGTATGGAGTTTCTTCATGCGTTTTACACCGATATGACCTAAACGGCAGTGCCACAAATATGTTGCACTATCATTATCAACTCTCCATCTTTTGGCTTCAACATTATGAATATGTGTATCACTACTATCGAGATTTAATAAAAATAGACCACTCTTCAAGGGTGCATGACCATAAAAGATATTACTCATATAAATAGAACAACCATTATTCTCTGATTTAAATGAATAACCGTCTCGCATCAAACAAGATCCAGATATAATGTTCATGCTCAACGCAGGCACCAAATAACAATTATTCAGGTCTAAAACTAATCCCGATGGTAGATGTAGAGGTAGCGTGCCGACCGCGATCACATCGACTTTGGAACCATTTCCCACGCGCATCGTCACCTCGTCCTTAGCTAATCTTCGCTTAATCCGTAGTCCCTGTTTCGAGTTGCAAATGTTAGCAACAGAACCAGTATCAAATACCCAGGTGCTACTGCGAGCATTAGTAAGGTACACATCAATAACATGTATATCACATATACCTTTGTTCACTTTGCCATCCTTCTTATCCGCCAAATACTTGGGGCAGTTCCGCTTCCAGTGTCTAGTCTGCTTGCAGTAGAAGCACTCAGTTTCAGGCTTAGGTCCAGACTTGGGTTTCTTCACTTGAGCAGCAACTTGTTTGCCGTTCCTTTTGAAGTTCCCCTTCTTCTTCCCTTTGCCCCTTTTCTTGAAACCAGTGGTCTTGTTGACCATCAACACTTGATGCTCCTTTTTGATTTCTACCTCCGCGGCTTTCAGCATTGCGAAGAGCTCGGGAATAGTCTTGTTCATCCCTTGCATATTATAGTTCATCACAAAGCTCTTGTAGCTTGGTGGTAGTGATTGGAGAATTCTGTCAATGACGCTATCATCCGGAAGATTAACTCCCAGTTGAATCAAGTGATTATTATACCCAGACATTTTGAGTATATGCTCACTGACAGAACTGTTCTCCTCCATCTTGCAGCTGTAGAACTTTATTGGAGACTTCATATCTCTCAATCCGGGCATTTGCTTGAAATATTAACTTCAACTCCTGGAACATCTCATATGCCCCATGACGTTCAAAACGTCGTTGAAGACCCGGTTCTAAGCCGTAAAGCATGGCACACTGAACTATAGAGTAGTCATCAGCTTTGCTCTGCCAGACGTTCTTAACGTCGTCAGTTGCATCAGCAGCAGGCCTGGCACCCAGCGGTGCTTCCAGGACGTAACTCTTCTGTGCAGCAATGAGGATAATCCTCAGGTTACGGACCCAGTCCGTGTAATTGCTACCATCATCTTTCAACTTTGCTTTCTCAAGGAACGCATTAAAATTCAACGGAACAACAGCACGAGCCATCTATCTACAACCAAACATAGACAAGCAAAATACTATCAGGTACTAAGTTCATGATAAATTTAAGTTCAGTTAATCATATTACTAAAGAACTCCCACTTAGACAGACATCTCTCTAGTCATCTAAGTAATTACGTGATCCAAATCAACTAAGCCATGTCCGATCATCACGTGAGATCGAGTAGTTTCAATGGTGAACATCTCTATGTTGATCATATCTACTATATGATTCACGCTCGACCTTTCGGTCCCCGTGTTCCGAGGCCATATCTGTATATGCTAGGCTCGTCAAGTATAACCTGAGTATTCCGCGTGTGCAACTGTTTTGCACCCGTTGTATTTGAACGTAGAGCCTATCATACCCGATCATCATGTGGTGTCTCAGCACGAAGAACTTTCGCAACGGTGCATACTCAGGGAGAACACTTCTTGATAATTAGTGAGAGATCATCTTAAAATGCTACCGTCAATCAAAGCAAGATAAGATGCATAAAGGATATGGCCATCATCATCTTGTGCTTGTGATCTCCATCTTCGAAGCACCGTCGTGATCACCATCGTCACCGGCGCGACACCTTGATCTCCATCGTAGCATCGTTGTCGTTACCCCATCTATTGCTTCTACGACTATCGCTACCGCTTAGTGATAAAGTAAAGCAATTACAGGGCGTTTGCATTTCATACAATAAAGCGACAACCATATGGCTCCTGCCAGTTGCCGATAACTTCGGTTACAAAACATGATCATCTCATACAATAAAATATAGCATCATGTCTTGGCCATATCACATCACAACATGCCCTGCAAAAACAAGTTAGACGTCCTCTACTTTGTTGTTACAAATTTTACGTGGCTGCTACGGGCTTAAGCAAGAACCAATCTCACCTACGCATCAAAACCACAACGATAGTTTGTCAAATAGACTCCGTTTTAACCTTCACAAGGACCGGGCGTAGCCACACTCGGTTCAACTAAAGTGAGAGAGACAGACACCCGCTAGCCACCTTTAAGCACGAGTGCTCGTAACGGTGAAACCAGTCTCGCGTAAGCGTACGCGTAATGTCGGTCCGGGCCACTTCATCTCACAATACCGCTGAACCAAAGTATGACATGCTGGTAGGCAGTATGACTTATATCGTCCACAACTCACTTGTGTTCTACTCGTGCATATAACATCAACGCATAAAACCTAGGCTCTGATACCACTGTTGGGGAACGTAGTAATTTCAAAAAAATTCCTACGCACACGCAAGATCATGGTGATGATATAGCAACGAGGGGAGAGTGTTGTCTACGTACCCTCGTAGACCGAAGCGGAAGCGTTGACGCAACATAGAGGAAGTAGTCGTACGTCCTCCGGTTCAACCGATCCAAGTACCGTTACTCCGGCACCTCCGAGTTCTTGACACGCGTACAGCTCGATGACGCACCCTCGATCTCCGATCCAGCAGAGGCGCCGAGGGGGAGTTCCGTCAGCACGACGGCGTGGTGACGATCTTGATGTTCTCCTGTTGCAAGGCTTCGCCTAAGCACCGCTACAATATGACCGAGGTGTAATATCATGGAGGGGGGCACCGCACACTGCTAAGGAACGATCAATGATCAACTTGTGTGTCCTAGGGTGCCCCCCTACCCCCGTATATAAAGGAGGGAGGGAGGAGGTGGCCGGCCCTAGGGGGCGCGCCATGAGGAGGGGGAAACCTACTCCAAGTAGGTTTCCCTCTCTTTTCCTTATCTTATTTGGAGGGGGAAGGAAAGAGTACTAGTATTAGGAAGTAGTACTAGTAGTAGTAATAGGAAGAGGGGGAAGGAGAAAGGAAAGGGGGGGCCGGCCCCCCTCCCCAATTCGGATTGGGCTTGGGGGGGCGCGCCCCCTTCCCTTGCTCCTTCTCTCTTCCTCCTACATGGGCCCAATAAGGCCCATATACCTCCCGGGGGGTTCCGGTAACCTCCCGGGGCTCCAAACTTCTCCGGAACCTTTCCGGTGTCCAAATATATCCGTCCAATATATCAATCTTTATGTCTTGACCATTTTGAGACTCCTCGTCATGTCCGTAATCATATCCGGGACTCCGAACAACCTTCGGTACATCAAAATACATAAACTCATAATATAACTGTCATCGAAACCTTAAGCGTGCGGACCCTACGGTTCGAGAATGATGTAGACATGACTGAGACACATCTCTGGTCAATAACCAATAGCGGGACCTGGATGCCCATATTGGTTCCTACATATTCTACGAAGATCTTTATCGGTCAAACCGCATAACAACATACGTTGTTCCCTTTGTCATCGGTATGTTACTTGTCCGAGATTCGATCGTCGGTATCCAATACCTAGTTCAATCTCGTTATTGACAAGTCTCTTTACTCGTTCTGTAATACTTCATCTTATAACTAACTCATTAGTTACATGCTTGCAAGGCTTAGGTGATGAGCATTGCCGAGAGGGCCCAGAGATACCTCTCCGACAATCGGAGTGACAAAACCTAATCTCGAATTATGCTAACTCAACATGTACCTTCGGAGACACCTGTAGTACTCCTTTATAATCACCCAGTTACGTTGTGACGTTTGGTAGTACCCAAAGTGTTCCTCCGGTAAACGGGAGTTACACAATTCTCATAGTTACAGGAACATGTATAAGTCATGAAGGAAGCAATAGCAGAATACTAAACGATCAAGTGCTAAGCTAATGGGATGGGTCATGTCAATCACCTCATTCTCCTAATGATGTGGTCCCATTAATCAAATGACAACACATGTCAATGGTTAGGAAACATAACCATCTTTGATTAATGAGCTAGTCAAGTAGAGGCATACTAGTGACTATATGTTTGTCTATGTATTCACACATGTATCATGTTTCCGGTTAATACAATTCTAGCATGAATAATAAACATTTATCATGATATGAGGAAATAAATAATAACTTTATTATTGCCTCTAGGGCATATTTCCTTCAGACGAGCGTAAGGCGGTAGCGCTGTTCGTCGCCGTGGTGGCATCGACGGATGGCCGTCCTGGGAAGGATGATGCAGATATCTTTTCTAGACATGGGTCAGCGGTTTGATGGTGGTGGCGGCTTATAAAACTTGCATGTGTGTGTGGTGTACGCGTTAGATTTGCTGCACCAAGTGTAGGCTGCTCATATGTTATGCTGGCAGATCGGTGGTGACCTCAATTCTAGATGGTGGGAGAGACGGGCACTCCATGTTGTTGAGTTGTTAGGTGTAAGTGGTGGCTTCGCATGGCTTGATGTATGTTCTTGTCAGAACTTTGTTGAATAATTAATAAAGATGACAGTATGCAAGGATTGATGGAGAAGCCAGGGATTTAAATCTCCTTTTCAAAAAAGAAAAAAACGTGTCACTAACCAAAGGCAATTTCCTGGAACCTCCATATGGTTGCGTGCACTCCGCGTTTAGCTATAAGGCTGGCCATAGTGGGGTAACATAAGTAGTATCATGCACTTGGGACTCGCAAACATGCTTATGTGGCAAGCAATTAAAGAAGAAAGAGATGATCATAGTAACATAGGTAGATATTGTAACATAATAAATGTGATGCTACTTTGTGTCATGCATGGCAATAAATGAGACCACCTATGATACTAATCTATGATACTATGCACTATAGAGGTAGTAACATAGACTAGTAACATATGCATGTTACTAGTCTAAGTTACTCCCCACTATGACCAGCTTAAGTGTTGGCCATCTTGCTTTTTCCACGGACTATTTGGGACTCAGACTAGCCATAGTGTCAGTAACTTCAAGAGTAATATCAGGTCCAACTCAGCAAATTTGCCTATGTGGCAACGAGTTAATGAGGAGAGGTGTAAATTGAGTAACTTAGGGCCTGTTTGGTTTCAAATAAGTCACCAACTTATAAGTCAAAAAGTAGAAAAAGTGACTTATTTTGCCAAACAGACCCGACTTATAAGTCACCTTAACTTATAAGTCATAAGTTGCTCAACCCCAACTTAAAACTTATAAGTCACCCTCTTTTACATGGGTCCCACCACCTGCATGATATTGATTGGTGTGAGAAGATGTGTCAGGTGACTTATAAGTCAGGTGACAACCAAACAGGCGTGACTTATGACTTATTGGAACCAAACAGGCCCTTAGCTAGTTACCATAACCTCACGAATCCCAAGACAATACAAGTCTATAACCTAATAAATGAAGCTTTGCATGACATCACACATATGTTACTAGTACCCACTATAGAGGTAGTAATATAGCCAGAGTAGCGTGTATATTATGGCTAGTCTCATTCATGGGAGCAGACTTTGCTCAAGGCGTGGAACACGAGGTGATTACATATTTTTCTTCAAGGTCTACAGATGCTTCTCAAAAGAAGAAAAAAGATGTTTTTTTCTATAAACAGGCCAATAGATGCTTTTATTTCATGTTACGTCATATAGTACCAATAGAGAATTAAGGAATGAGATCATGAGATAATTTATATAATCATCTCCATCGAATTAAGTAGTTAGTCAACGATAGTATGCCTGGTGCATGCTAGCTAAAGTAATGCAATGACAGCTACTAGCTTATAGCTATCCAGATCCAAGAAGGATGCTGCGCGCGCCTATAAATACCTATCTACTCCATCTGGCTAGGGAATAAGCGTCCCCTTCTCCTCCATCAGCCAGCTAGCCAGCATCCCCCATCTTCTTCCTCTCTGCAGATCGAGAGTTCGATCAAACACATCCATCATAACCATATCCAGCCCAAGAAATGGCGCCTCTCAAGGTGACAGCTGCCTTATGTGCCGTGCTGGTCCTGATGATCCAGCTGCAGGCGCCGGCGGCCGCACAGGACATAACATGCGACGAGTGCGGACCGGGATGTGGCCAGGCGTGCAATGCGCAGCGCCCCTACTTCTGCAACAGCTTCTGCAACATCTTTCCCACCCTGTGCAACTACTGCTTCCTCATCCAATCCGACTTGTGCGTGCCCGAGTGCACAAACCTCTGCAGGATCAACTGTGTGTGATCGATCATGCAGGAACGCATCGACATGCGTGGATTCAAGAGTGTCGATGAGCGTGTCTGCGTTGCCATTGTTATATTTGCTGCTCTATGTGCAATAAGTTGATGCCGGTCAGGCGGCATGCATGTATTGCGTGCGAGTGCCTCGACTTAGCATTTGATATTGTGTTTAATTTGCTACTATTCCCTTCACTATAGAATATTACATATTACTATGTTGTGCATCCAATGCATTTATGCTGTACACCCACCATTTGGTTGTGAAAAAGACTTGTTTGGAAAATCACATATCTACCAAGGCAAAGTTCAGGTTGCACCCACTTGTGTATAGTTTATCTGCAAAGGTCAAATGTTCTCTTGTTTGGAAGAAACAAAAAAGAGAATTTTCCTTATAAGGATAACACAAATCTTGACGCAAACCGAATGGTTTATATAGATGGTACGCTGGTATGGGGGTACAAAAAATCCACACTCAAATTATTCCTATATGCACATCATATAATTATCGTTTCTACTTTTGCCATAAAAGAAGTAACTACTATAGGCCACTTGGAGCACCCTAGAGCTCTATGTATTAAATATGTGACGATAACAAACTCTATCCAGCAATTTACTAAGCAGTCACTCAGTAAGCAACAAATAATCAAGATCAATCAAGAGAGCAAACATCAGCAAACGTATGTGCCAATGGTGTTTCCCCATCATACAAGCACTCATATTAGCATGGTCACTGTAAAACCCAACAACTCGGGGCTTCAGATATACCAGAATCATAATTCACCAAGTATACAAGCACCTGAGGCTGTATATGATGTTGGTCGTTCCTGAATCTCTAACTAATTCATGTGCAGAGCCAAGTCACATGATCTATGAGGATAAACACAAGCAGCAGCCTAACCTAGTCATGGTAATCCCACGAGTGAGAATATACACCAACAGGTAAGAGGTAAAGATGTACTCCTCCCAATCCCCGAGGTAAAGATAACTAATTCATGTGCAGAGACATGTCTCCTAGCTAATTGCAGCTATTCACAAGCACACGGTCCATAAGCAACAGTTGAATTAAAATAATTAATTGAATGATCCAGAAAATACTGTGACTGAATAATGACGATAGCTTTACCAATTTATGTGGAGAAGAAATTGCTGGAAAATCCTGCAAACAAACAATCACTTGGCTAAAAAAGTTAACAGCAACTAAGGAAACAGATCGAAAACTCTCTCTACACTGCTCCAGGGAAAAATAACCAGCTGGGGAAAATCCTCTACCCATTGCTCAACCCCCATGACCTAAAGACGAGGACAACACCAACTGAAACTGAATATCCAAACTCCATGGAAACCTGGCCGGGGTTCCCTTCCCTTTTTCTTATACTGCCTAATACTTATTGCCAAATGCATGGTAATCTTATTTATATATAAAAAGTACTTGATGGGTTCACCAGAAAAAAGAGAATAAGAAATAAATTACCACAAAAATCAGAAACATCGGGCCGTTTATTTAACATCACAGAATTTTATGGCCATTAGATAAGATTTTAGTGAAAAATTACCCACTATTGCCATTATTTATGTAGAAAACCATTCCTGTAGATGCCATATACAGAAAAAAAAACAAAGCTAAACAAAAGAACTTCTCATGTCTCTCTCTCTCTTCCTCCAACCCTAAGAAAAATTTCCTGCCATGTCAAAAACCCAAAATCAATTACGCATGCCCTTAATAGTCCCCTTGAACGTAAGGCCAAAGCATGAACTAATGTCTCCCGATGCTTTCAGTAAAAAAACTGATGTCTCACAATTTCTTCGCTGTCGCTGCGGCGACTTGGGTCCTTCTCTACTCCACCGATCTCCTAATATCAGATTTAAGACTTCATAAGAACTGGTGGATTCCGCTGGAGAAGCTGATTTAGGGGACATGTCACCATCCGTCTCCGCGAAGCTAGGGTTTGGCGTCCATGATGAATGCGGCAGACACGGCAGGGTCATTGAAGCATCAAACCAAAGGGGAAAGAGCAAGGGAGATAGGAAGGAGGATCTGGAGGAGATACTCAAGTGGATGGGATTGGACGAAGGAGTGTGATGATTTGATTATTGAGGAGGCTGATGCACCACTCTAAGGGATACAACCAATCACTTCACGCCCAAAGCCCTGTTCACCAATGGTCTTCCTCATGGAATCTTCCTAACTAGGTAATTTCTCCTTCAATTCCTTACTGCTCAATTTGTTGGCACTGTAGATATTAATTCGTGGTTATTTTGTTGCTTGCCTGGCCGGAAGTATTGTTGGCAGATCCACGAGCTAGAGCTAATTTCGTGTGCGCGGATGCGTTTCCTGCTGACCGCAAATTAACTAATCAGCCAGCTAGCATACCTAGCTTTGCACAGGAGGAATCAATCTGCTTTGATTCTTATCGTGTACGTTGTTGTTGAGGCCTAGCTAGAGCAACTTTCACGTGCGTGTGCGCTTTGGGCTGGCGAAAAATCAATCGGCTAGGTAGCGTTGCTAGCTTTACACAAGAGGAATCAATCTGTTGTGTTGCTTGTCGTGTACGTGGATGTTCAGTCCAACTGAATCGTTTGATCCAAACAGCGGCTGGGGTATGTTGATTCCACGACTCTTACCCCGCGGCGGCGTTCACCATCAGTGTGTCATCATCAACTACTATTATTTGATTTATTTCTCTATAAGATGCACACTGATATTCTTTCGTTAGCTATTTGAGAGACCGGTTCGTCTAGGTAGAAAGAAGGTAATGTCTAAGTGATATTTGGTATCCAAGTTAAAGAAAATATCCAACCTTAAGATGCAGTGACTAGGCCGTACTGAGCTCGAGGACGGCGAAGACTGACGGTGGTTGCTCTAATAGTGGTAGGGCATCGGCACTAGAGGTGGATTGGTCCAGATCGGGTGCCTCCTCGGAAATCGTCCTCATTCCCATCTCCACAGACCACGGGTAGAGCTCAAAGCCGTCGGTCACTGCCTTCTGACAATACAATAGTTCAGAATGATAGTAAACAGATTGATGGGTGATATATATGAACAACTTACTCCAGAATGTGAACACCAAATCATATATTATGTCTTCTTTAGCCGCACCATTAGTTGGCAATGGCTTCCTCTCAATTTTCTTGCAGTGCAGTACACGAGTAGTAGAGCAAGAGAATGCGACGCTAGATAGGGGTGCTCAGTGTTCCTGATTGGGATGAGAAACGAATTTAGAGATTTTCCCACCAAGCTCTTCTTACAGGCGAGAGACCCCATTTGTTCACCAACAAGAACCTGCACGAATCTGCATCATGCATCTCAACTCAACATCAACATGTTATATTTATGTGATCTAATCGTTCATGCAGGTTCAACAACAGGTAAACAGAGATTTGTTGAACTCCTACTGTGCCACGTGCACCCATCTGACCGAGCTAGGCACCCATAAGTACATAACAGGCAACATCTATTTCTACATATAATAGAGCATATGATCAATCTCTATAATATAGATTATTATCTTCTTTGATTAATCATTTCTTTCTTAAGTACTGCACACAGCCACACAAAAGATGCTACCTGTGACATTGGAGATAGGACAACGTCAAGGAATTTTGGTACAGATTAAGTTTTTTACCAATTAAATTCTTTCAGAACCTATATATGTCCATCTGTAATACTTATAACAGCCTACTGTCCGCCATGTCCATAAGCTCACTGCTACAGAAACCTACAAAGCCTATTCCAAACATGATACCTCTGTGTCTTCCATTTCTTCCATAACCTTTCTATTAGTATTTTAAGCTTTTTATCTCGCATGGACATAAACGTACCATTTAACCCATGAATCCTAATTAATATATCGGAAAAGCATGGTAGAGTAGCAGACCAAGCTGTATGAGTACCTATGGCAGGGTGTCTTGCATTAAATTCTACCCACACTACTACCATCCAACACTGCAAATGCCCCGACCCCATCAACAGCATGCTGTCCAGGTATACGTTAACGTAACCAACCCCATTATGAAGCAGTCAGGGCTATTGACTCCATATGCATGGTACGATAAATGGTGCAGTATGACTCAAGGTTAATTTCTACTACAAGCACCTCTGTTTTACATTATTGTAAAGGCTAATCCGTGACTGACATGTATTTTGGGCATATACTTCGGTCACGGCAAGGTTAAAAAAGTGATTACATGTTAATATAGAAGTGAAGCATCCATGAAATGATGGAGGTATATACATGGGTATCATGCATAGACCCTCTATAAGATAATATAATGTAGACATCTAATGTCATATGTGTATACAGAAGCACATATAATTTTAATTACTTCTTTCTACTGTGATTTCTAATTTAATTGATTCGATATAAATAATTTTTAGCCCCTCCATTCATGAATAGATGATGTGTGAGACATTGATGCAGAACCCAATAAGTATTTTTCGTATTTTTTGCTGTTACTTTTCGTACCAACATTTGTCATTAATTTATAAATAGAGTGTGTAGGTTCGGAATATCGCACACATGTTACACATCCTTGCTAAATATACACGGCAATTGGCTATAGTTTAATAAAAGGACCCTTTATCGAGAATAAAACTTGGATCTACTATGTATACGACAATTTTCCATTCATTTTTTTCAAAATAATTTTATTGTCATACTATTGCCTCTGTTCCTTACCGACTTTACAATATGCCTATTTATATTTTTCAATCATCAACCACTTAATGCATGACTCAGGGAAGGGGATAGTGATAACCTAGGTCAACTGTATAAGACATGGTAATGTAATTAATTTGTAAACTACTAATAAAATAATATCAAGTAAGAAGGTAAAAAGTTAATGTTATTGTGTATATAAATGGATAGGTCAACATGTCTGGACATGGAGCAACTCAACTAGACATTGCGGACTACAAAAACCTTGGTGATTAATGCCTAATACATATCAAAAATAAAGTTTAGGAGTGTTAAAATCAATTATCCGCCTCCACGAGGGACATATATATGTTTTTTAATTATGAATATTAATAATTAATCTAAGGTATGAAGATGTACTCCAGTATAACATTTCAACGTTTCAAAATAAAGTGGCATCCGACGTAGATAAGCCCCTTCAGTGATGTATATATAGTAGATAAATGCACACTAACTTCATATACTGAATTTAAATTAATCACTTACAGTAAACAATCATTATAATGAAAAATAATATATCACTCTTGTGCAGTGTTACCAAATTTACATGTGCCTACATGGAAACAATGATAACTATTAAATATGTTCTCAAGAACAAAATAAAACAATGCAACATGATAAAAATGCAAGGCACATGATAAAAGAAATATAATTAGCACATCATGTGTGATCATAAAAAATTGTGTCGGTACGGCGTGCATAATTAGTAGGCCAAGGATTAATGTATAAATACAAATCTATAAGACAAAACTGTGAGTTTTATTTACAAATGTCATCACATTTGGTTCCAATTTAACATTACACCAATCAACTAATAATTTTCAATTATTAAAAATTTCAAAATTCTAGCCCGCGCATTGAGCGGGCCACTTTGCTAGTTATGATAAAAGGCAAACAACAAAGATGCCACAACTCATAGCTGCCAAGGCCTAAATGACTTAGTAAACAAGTAATGTTGAATAAAGCTGATGGTGCATATATATGCTTACACATGAAACCTGGGAAGAAATCAGCAAACAATAAACACCACAATGTATTGACATACGGTTCTGCTAATAAATAAGTTAGATCCTGTGTGTTTTCCTGGAGGCGAGTGAGTTCGATCTTGTTGTTTGGCAGATTCCTCAATATGCCCACCAAACACTTGACTTGTAGGTGCACATAATCATCACCATCTTGGTATATGATTTCACCGAGCCTAAGGTTGTTGCAATTGAAATGCACCAGGTCCTTGGAATATGACTGGTGGTGTTCCATCACCTCCTTTGTAGGAAGGAAATCGCAGACCTGTCGAACAACACAAAGGAATCAATACTATTATATTACAGAATGTATTGAGCTATGATAATTAATAGTTGACAAAAGAAGTAGCAGTAGCACCTTGCAATGGTGCAAAGTGAGCTTCTGCAGGTTAGGAGAGTTGTGTAGGTATTGGCGCTGCCCGAGGAAGTCGTCGCTGATAAGACACTGGTCCAGGGACAAGCTTCTCAGGTTCTCAAACTTGAATACGGGAGGATGCTCAAGACTCATAAAGAACGGCAACTGAAAGAGAAAATCATACAGACAGACAATCAATTTCTTATCTTTCAATTCAATGGCTCTAGATAGATATAGAACAAACGGAAGATGCAAAGTGAAGATATCAAGAAGAAGATGGCTCTAGATAGATATAGAACAAACGGAAGATGCAAAGTGAAGATATCAAGAAGAAGATATTACCGTGACATCAAAATCCAACAAGTGCAAGGTTGTCACATTAGACAGCATGAGAAGAACATTCAGCTGTTCGATCAAGTTCATCCAGGGCAGTGGGATCGAGGCATTGATAAGTGTCGGCAGGGTATGTGGTTCGGTCGTATCAACAAGGGGATCAGACGCGTCGTCGGCTAGGCGAAGAGAAACAAGAGAAGGGGCCTCTATAGACAACTTGAAAAATTTATGTTCAGACACCGTGTAATCGCCATCGACGATGGCCAATTTCTTGAGGGAGGAGGAGATTATCTTAGCATTGCTGGTGAGCAGAAAGGCACAGTTTTCGAGTTTCACGTCCGCCAGAGGTGCCGCCACTGCATGGACAGTGCGCACGTCCGCACCATCTGCAGGGACTTGAGCCGCGACAGGACGGCGTGGAGGAGGTCATCCGGCATTGCGCTCAGCCAGTCATCGCCTGCATCACAGCCGCTGGCGTCATCTGCATGGTGCGGTCGCTTCGGCTCGGCAGAGGAGTCCGTGGAGCCAAGCATGTTCTGGATTGCTGCCCGCAGTACGTAGAGGAGTCCATGGAGCCAAGTCTGCAGGGCGTGGCTGCGCCGCCGCCGCAATTACCGGAGGAAGATAGGATCGGCCGATTGGGATTCGAGAGTGAGGAGAAAGAGCGACGAAAGGGGCGACTTATACCACATGACTCACATACGCTGGGGGATACATGGCAGATCGGCAAAGGCGTGATCATGCTAGGAAGCACTTTATGTGAAGGTACTCAATGACCAAGAGGAAGCAGACGTGGACATTCAACATGCGGAATATTTGGCCTCGACAGTTTTTGCGGATGCTTATGCTGAGAAGATAGAATTGAAACTGAGGACAGTTTCCTTTCAAGGGGGAGAGGATGCTATGTCCAACACTAGTTCTATATGTACCATTGACCACCAAGACATACAAGACCTTGGTCTGATTCAAGTTAAGTTAGTTTCGCTCGTCACTGTTAGCGATAACGTGAGGTGTCTTGATCAGGAGAAAATGAAGGTTGAATTAGAATCACTGTTTGGTGATGTGCCAAAATACACAATACATGCTTGGATATTAGAAAAGGAAGAAAATAATTCCAACACATACACGTTTGCTTGTTTCTTTTGGTTGCCATGGTTCCAACACAATACATGCATTGACCACTTTATTGTTTAGTATGTAGGCATTTGTACTAAAGAGCAACCTTGTGATCTCAAAAGAAGTTCGTTTATGTAATGATTACGTGAGTTTGGTGTTAGACAATGAGACTTAAAATGCTTGTTTGTGTATTGTATATAATTTATTGTGGCAGGGATCACGAGAAAAGCAGTAAAAAGTTGTCTGCGAACCGATCTTTGCCAAGAACAACTCTCGGCAAAGTGGCATGCTGGTAGTTGGTTGTGGCGGCTTTGCTGAGAGCCACTCTCGGCAAAGTGGCATGGGCCAGCTGTTGGCTGTGGCATCTTTGCCGAGAGCCACTCTAGGCAAAGAGCCGACGGAATCAGCGGGCATGAGAGTCACTTTATATTGCCGGGTGGTACTGTTTGGCTCTTGGCAAAGTCTTTGCCGAGTGCCCATATGTCCTGGCTCTCGGCAAAATCCTGTTTGCCGGAGAGGTGTACACCGAGTGGCTTTTGCCGAATGCAGCACTAGGCAAAGGCTTTGCCGGCGGTTGTTGGCCATTTGCCGAGTGTCCTTGGCACTCGGCGTATAACTCGATTCCTATAGTGCCACGTCGATAACAAGATTATACATGGACAGGGTACCTTCCGATAGAGACTAACGGAAGAATCCTAATTGGTTACTACTTCTCATTATAAAGGCCACCGGAGATATGTGTGTACGTGAGCAGGTTTAAATGGTGGGATTTTCTGTTTGTCGAGGATATACCCCGCGGTATAACCGGGTCTAAAGTATGACCCGACCGGGGCTTGGCGACTCACTAGTGACCCGCCTGAACTTGGCGACTCACGAGTGACAGGCCGAGCTCGACAACTCATTAGTCACCCGGCGGACGGGTCAGACGAACGACAAGACTCAATAGCCCAGAAGGCGGCTCATGGGAAGGCCGACTCAAGTTATGGTGGGCCGACTTGAGAGAAAAGGCATAAGGAATATTTCCCTTACAAGGGAAGCAAGACTAGGATTCCACTTGTAATAGAGTAGCCATAATCCTACTAGGATTAGTCATGTAAGCTGCCCCTCCAACTTATATAAGGAGGGGTAGGGCACCCCAAGAGGGACAGGTTTTGAGATAGGCAGAAAAGCCTTAGACAAGATCAAAGTAGATGCTATCGAGATAGAGGTAGCAAAACACCGCCCTTGTAACCGAGATCGTCATCATTATCAATATCAATGAAGCAGGATGTAGGCTTTTACCTCCACCACGAGGGGCCGAACCTGGGTAAAATCGGAAGTCTCTCGTCGCGCTCAACCCCGTCGACGCTACCACTTAGATGCGTTGGCCTCACGACTAAGTCCTCGCACCTGGGACACATCTGCCGTGAAAAAACCACGACAGTTGGCGCCCACCACGGGGCCAGCGCACGGTGGTGTTGAGTTTTTGGAGGGATCTTTTCCAGGGTTTGAGAAGATCGCAATTTTCTGAATGAAGAAAACACCGGTTTTGAAAAGATCTACATCAACTTGGAGTTTACTAGATCAAGATCAGAAATTTTTTATGGGCATCATCCATCAGTGCTGTTGACAGGATCAATAGAGAAGGTCCCAAAGATTTAGCACAAGCCGCTGCATTTACCAACAGGGTCAATCTGCTATCATCAAACAACCAAAATCTCTACTCTTAATGTCTCAGTTGATAGTTTCGCCTCACTCCCACCTCATCCCACCACTTCTATCTTCTGCCCACCTTTCACGTCACGTTACAGCAGCGTACTGGGCCAGCTCGTTAAGAAAAATCAGCCGAACAAGGTCCCCTAGAACCGACGGGAAAAAACATACCGCACGACTCCTCTCTAGATCGAGCTACTCCCTCGATCTATTTCCTAGGCATGAACACCGCCGCCGCCACCTCGGAATCCTCTGCCGCCCAACGTCGTTGCTCCTCCACCGCCCGGCACCGCCACGACCTTCGAGACTACCACCGCCATCGCCGAACCCCACATCAGGGCAGGACCCATGGATGGGTGTGGTTTGTGGGACGCCACTGCCCCCGTTGTTGCGGAATCCTGGGGAAGGGCATGGTGTTGCGGGAGCGACGCAAGGCCGTGTCGGCCAATTCCTACATCAAGGAGGAACACATGTATTTACATCTGACACTAACAGTACGAGTAAGGCGGCTTGGAATCCTCCATCATAACTCAATATGATCAGCTTTTCTCTGATCTATTTGTGTGTTAAAACGTCTCTTCTCTGATCCCGACTCACGCTAGATACAATGGGATTGCAACACGATTTGGCTTCTTACCTACTGGTATTGGCAATGCATATCTCTTCTTGATGCCATTTAATGACAACTCGATTTCTCACATGTTATCTCTATTCCTAATGTCTCAGTTGGTAATCTCACCTCACTCCCACCTCATCCCACCACTTCTATCTTACGCCAACCTTTCACAACATGTTACAGCAGCGTATTGGGCCGGTCCGTTAAGAAAAATCAGCCGAACGAGGTCCCCTCAAACCGTTGGGAAAAAACATACCGCACGACTCCTCTCTAGATAGAGGTACTCCCTCGATCTATTTCCTAGGCGTGAACGCCGCTGCCGCCACCTCGGAATCCTCCGCCACCAAACGTCGTTGCTCCTCCGTCGCCTAGCACCGGTGCGGCTTCGAAGAATGCCATCGCCATCACCAAACCCCACATCAGGGCAGGACCCATGGGAGGGTGTGGTTTGTGGGACGCCACCGCCCCCGTTGTTGCGGAACCCTATGGCAGGGCATAGTGTGTCGAGAGCGACGCAAGGCCGTGCCGGCCAATCGCTACATCAAGGAGGAACACATGTATTTACATCTGACACTAACACTATGAGGAAGGCGGCTTGGAATCCTCCATCCTAACTCAATATGATCGTCTCTTCTCTGATTTATTTGTGTGTTCAACCGTCTCTTCTCTGATCCCGACTCACGCTAGATACAATGCGATTGCAACTTGATTTGGCTTCTTATCTACTGGTATTGGCAATGGGAATCTCTTCTTGATGCCATTTAATGACAACCGGATTTCTCACATGTTATGAGTTTAATCCATAAAATTTTATTTCATCATTGTCAATATAGTTGGATGATGCCATGGTGATATCTTCAATTTTGACAGAGGAGCGGCAGAGGGGATCCGTTAGCCAGCGGAGGCGATTTCGTCTAGCTGCTTGGTTCTGTCATGCAGCTCCTGCGCCAAGTACCTGAGTACTCTTCATGCCTATGGTCACCACTGCCGGAGCTCGTCCTCACATGCCCGTCAACCATCTACAACTCCTTCCACCTGTCGACCGAAGGTGAAATTGCCCTGCTGCCCCGTGCATGTCCTCTCATGCATGAAGCCGTTGCATATGCAAATGTAGGTGATGTGCACATATTTGTATGCATGTATGTAGCCATGATTGAAAATTCGGTTTATGTAACGTGTGTCTTCAAAGAATTTGGTAGTTTCGGCACCATGTTTGTTTGGTCGAATGCATCATCTAAAACATAAGTAGAACATGGACAATAGAAGAATGAAGAAGAGCATAAGGAGCATTTGCGTTTGGTTCTTGAGAATCTCAGGGAACATCAGTTGTATGCCAAGTTCCACAAATGTGAGTTTTGGTTAAAGGAAGTTGGATTTCTCGGACATGTTATATCCGGAGAAGGAATAACAGTAGACCCTACCAAGGTTGCTTTTGTCACTAAATGGTTGGCACCCACATCAGTTGGAGAGATCAGAAGTTTTCTTGGACTTGCAGGTTATTATCGGAGGTTTATTGAGAATTTCTCCAAGATGGCAAAGCCCATGACGGAGTTATTGAAGAAGAACACCAAGTTTAAATGGACTGAGGACTGTGAGCCAGTTTTCAGGAGTTGAAGAAACGTTTGGTTACAACCCCAGTGCTGATTCTCCCAGAGCAACGTAAGGATTACCAAGTATATTGCGATGCTTCACGTCGAGGACTTGGAGTTGTGCTTATGCAGGAAGGAAGAGTTATTTCATATGCCTCACAACAGCTTCAACCTCATGAATTGAATTATGCTACGCATGATTTGGAGTTAGCAACCGTAGTGCATTCACTGAAGACATGGAGACATTTTATCATCAAACCATTGTGATGTATACAGGGATCATAAGAGTTTGAAATACATCTTCACGCAGAAGGAGTTGAACCTCAGGCAAAGGAGATGGTTGGAGCCCATCAAAGATCATGATATGAAATTGCACTATCGTCCAGGAAAGGCCAATGTCGTAGCAGATGCGTTGAGCCGCAAGGCTTATGTTAACACGCTCATAACCGGAGGATTATCGAAGGAATTAGCAGATGATCTTTGAGAGCTATGCTTGGAGATTGTTCCGAGAAGTTATGTTGCAGCATTGGAAATTCAGTCCACTTTATTGGGAAAGATAAGAGAAGCCCAGAAGACTGACAAGGAGATTGCCGAGATAAAGGAAAGGATAAGTAAAGGAAAGGCTAAAGGATTTCGTGAGGATGAGAATGACACCTTATGGATTGAGGATCGCATATATGTGCCTAATGACCCCGAGATCAGGAAGTTGATTCTGCAGGAGGCCCATGATTCACCCTACTCGATTCACCCAGGCAACACTAAGATGTATCTGGATTTGAAGGAAAGTTTCAGGTGGACAGGAATGAAGAAGGATATTGTCGAGTACGTAGCAGTATGTGATGTATGTCAGAGAGTTAAGGCAGAACATCAGAAGACAGCAGGATTGCTACAGCCATTGCTGATACCCGAATGGAAGTGGGATAAACTTGGCATGGATTTTATCACTAGATTACCCAGGACTCGTTCAGACTTTGACTCTATCTGAGTTGTAGTCGATCGCTTGACGAAAGTAGCTCATTTCATCCCGGTGAAGACAACCTATAAGAGTGCTAAGTTGGCAAAGATATACATGACCAGGATCGTATGTCTGCATGTAGTTCCGAGGACCATTGTATCAGATAGAGGAACCCAGTTTACTTCAAAGTTTTGGAATCAGTTGCATGAAACTTTGGGTACCAGGCTAGAGTTCAGTACAACCTTTCATCCACAGATGGATGAACAAACCGAGAGAGTCAATCAGATTCTGGAAGACATGTCGAGGGCTTGTGCGCTAGATTATGGATCTAGTTGGGATGACAATCTGCCATATGCAGAGTTCTCCTATAACAACAGTTATCAAGCCAGTTTGAAGATGGCCCCTTTAAAAGCTTTGTACGGAAGGAGGTGCAGGACACCGTTATCATGGGATGAAGTTGGAGATCGACAGTTGTTCGGACCAGACTTAATCAAAGACTCTGAAGAGAAGGTTAAGTTGATTCACGACAGACTTAAGGTAGCTCAGTCCAGGCAGAAGAGTTATGCAGATACTAAACTGAAGGAGATAGTTTACAAAGTCGGAGACAGAGCATATCTTCGTGTGTCCCCACTTCGAGGAGTGGGATGTTTTGGAGTCAAAGGAAAGGTAGCACCATGTTTTGTGTGACCATACCAAATTTTGGAACGTATGGGAGAAGTTGCATAAAAGCTGGAATTACTAGAAGGATTGTCAGGAGTTCATGATGTGTTTCACGTTTCCCAATTGAAGAAGTGCCATGCAGAGATGGCCGATATTCGTCTGAGAGATACAGTGCCATTGGAAGCAATTCAATTAGACAATGATTTGACCTATGAAGAGAAGCCAGTCAAGATTCTCGAGTTTTCCAATCGAGTTACTCGCAGCAAGGTTATCAAGTTTTGCAATGTTCAGTGGAGCCACCATACCTAGGAGGAAGTGTTGGGGAACGTAGTAATTTCAAAAAAATTCCTACGCACACGCAAGATCATGGTGATGGCATAGCAACGAGAGGGGAGAGTGTTGTCCACGTACCCTCGTAGACCGTAAGTGGAAGCGTTAGCACAACGCGGTTGATGTAGTCGTACGTCTTCACGATCCAACCGATCCAAGTACCGAACGTACGGCACCTCCGAGTTCAGCACACGTTCAGCTCGATGACGATCCCCGGACTCCGATCCAACAAAGTGTCGGGGATGAGTTCCGTCAGCACGACGGCGTGGTGACGATGATGATGCTCTACCGGCGCAGGGCTTCGCCTAAACACTGCGACGATATGACCGAGGTGGAATATGGTGGAGGGGGGCACCGCACACGGCTAAGGAACGATCCGTAGATCAACTTCTGTTGTCGTGCCTAGAGGTGCCCCCCTGCCCCCGTATATAAAGGAGCAAGGGGGGAGGGGGCGGCCGGCCTAGGAGGGGCGCGCCAAGGGGAGTCCTACTCCCACCGGGAGTAGGACTCCCTCCTTCTTTGTTGGAGTAGGAGAAGGGGGGAAAGAGGGGGAGAGGAGGAAGGAAAGGGGGGCCGCACCCCTTGTCCAATTCGGACCAGAGGGGGGCTGCGCGCCTCCTTCCTTTCGGCCTCTCTCCTCTATACCCGTATGGCCCAATAAGGCCCATATACTCCCTGGCGAATTCCCGTAACTCTCCGGTACTTCGAAAAATACCCGAATCACTCGGAACCTTTCTGAACTCCGAATATAGTCGTCCAATATATCGATCTTTATGTCTCGACCATTTCGAGACTCCTCGTCATGTCCCCGATCTCATCCGGGACTCCAAACTCCTTCGGTACATCAAAACTCATAAACTCATAATATAACTGTCATCGAAACCTTAAGCGTGCGGACCCTACGGGTTCGAGAACTATGTAGACATGACCTAGAACTATTCTCGGTCAATAACCAATAGCGGAACCTGGATGCCCATATTGGTTCCTACATATTCTACGAAGATCTTTATCGGTCAAACCGCATAACAACATACGTTGTTCCATTTGTCAGCGGTATGTTACTTGCCCGAGATTTGATCGTCGGTATCCAATACCTAGTTCAATCTCGTTATCGACAAGTCTCTTTACTCGTTACGTAATACATCATCTCACACCTAACTCATTAGTTGCAATTCTTGCAAGGCTTATAGTGATGTGCATTACTGAGAGGGCCCAGAGATACCTCTCCGACAATCGGAGTGACAAAACCTAATCTCGAAATACGCCAACCCAACATGTACCTTTGAAGACACCTGTAGTACTCCTTTATAATCACCCAGTTACGTTGTGACGTTTGGTAGCACCCAAAGTGTTCCTCCGATAAACGAGAGTTGCATAATCTCATAGTTACAGGAACATGTATAAGTCATGAAGAAAGCAATAGCAACATACTTAACGATCAAGTGCTAAGCTAACGGAATGGGTCAAGTCAATCACATCATTCTCCTAATGATGTGATCCCGTTAATCAAATGACAACTCATGTCTATGGCTAGGAAATTTAACCATCTTTGATTCAACGAGCTAGTCAAGTAGAGGCATACTAGTGACATTATGTTTGTCTATGTATTCACACATGTATCATGTTTCCGGTTAATACAATTCTAGCATGAATAATGAACATTTATCATGAAATAAGGAAATAAATAATAACTTTATTATTGCCTCTAGGGCATATTTCCTTCAGTCTCCCACTTGCACTAGAGTCAATAATCTAGAACACCAATATTCACATCTGCATGTGATTAATACCCATAGTTCACATCATCATGTGATCAACACCCAAAGGGTTTACTAGAGTCAATAATCTAGTTCACATTGCTATGTGATTAACACCCAAAAGAGTACTAAGGTATGATCATGTTTTGCTCGTGAGAGAAGCTTAGTCAACGGGTCTGTCATATTCAGAGCCGTATGTATTTTGCAAATATTCTATGTCCACAATGCTCTGCACGGAGCTACTCTAGCTAATTGCTCCCACTTTCAATGTGTATCATATTGAGACTTAGAGTCATCTGGATTGGTGTAAAAGCTTGCATCGTTGTAACTTTAACGACGGGCTCTTTTATCACCTCCATAATCGAGAAACATCTCCTTAGTCCTCACTAAGGATATTCTTGACCCATGTCCAGTGATCTACTTATTAGATCAAAATTGTATTCCTTTGCCAAACACAGAGCAAGGTATACAATAGGTCTGGTTCACAGCATAGCATACTTTATAGAACCTATGACTGAGGCATAGGGAATGACTTTTCATTCTCTTTCTATTTTCTGCAATGGTCGGGTCTTGAGTCTTACTCAACTTCACTCCTTGTAACACAGGCAAGAACTCCTTCTTTGACTGTTCCATTTTGAACTATTTCAAAAATTTATCAATGTATGTACTCATTGAAAAATCTTATCAAGCGTCTTGATCTATCTATATAGATCTTGATGCTCATTGTGTAAGCAGCTTCACCGAGGTCTTGCTTTGAAAAACTCTTATTCAAGTATCCTTTCATGCTATCCAGAATTTCCATATCATTTTCAATTAACAATATGTCATCCACATATAATATTAGAAATGCTACAGAGCTCCCACTCACTTTCTTGTAAATACAGGCTTCTTCAAAAGTCTATATAAAACCATATGCTTTGATCAACTCATCAAAGCGTATATTCCAACTCCGAGATGCTTGCACCAGTCCATAGATGGATCGCTGGAGCTTGCACAATTTGTTAGCACCTTTAGGATTGACAAAACCTTCTGGTTGCATCATATACAACTCTTCTTTAAGAAAACCATTAAGGAATGCAGTTTTTTTATCCATTTGCCAGATTTCATAAAATGTGGCAATTGCTAACATGATTTAGACAGACTTAAGCATAGATATGAGTGAAAAACTCTCATCGTAGTCAACACCTTGAACTTGTTGAAAACCTTTTGCGACAATTCTAGCTTTGTAGATAGTAACTCTATCAGCGTCCGTCTTCCTCTTGAAGATCCATTTAATCTCAATGTCTCGCCGATCATTGGGCAAGTCAATCAAAGTCCATACTTTGTTTTCATACATGGATCTCATCTCAGATCAAATGGCCTCAAGCCATTTTGCGGAATCTGGGCTCACCATCGCTTCTTCATAGTTCGTAGGTTCGTCATGGTCTAGTAACATAACTTCCAGAACAGGATTACCGTACCACTCTGGTGCGGATCTTACTCTAGAAGACCTACGAGGTTCTGTAGTAACTTAATCTGAAGTTTCATGATCATCATCATTAACTTCCTCACTAATTGGTGTAGTAGTCACAGGAATAGATTTCTGTGATGAACTACTTTCCAATAAGGGAGCAGGTACAGTTACCTCATCAAGTTCTACTTTCCTCCCACTCACTTCTTTCGAGAGAAACTTCTTCTCTAGAAAGGATCCATCTTAGCAACGAATCTTGCTTTCGGATCTGTGATAGAAGGTGTACCCAATAGTTTCCTTTGGGTATTCTATGAAGACGCACTTCTCCGATTTGGGTTCGAGCTTATCAGGTGAATACTTTTTCACATAAGCATCGCAGCCCCAAACTTTAAGAAGCGACAACTTTGGTTTCTCGCCAAACCACAGTTCATATGGCGTCGTCTCAACGGATTTTGATGGTGCCCTATTTAAAGTGAATGCAGCTGTCTTTAATGCATAACCCCAAAATGATAGTGGTAAACCGGTAAGAGACATCATAGATTGCACTATATCCAATAAAGTACTGTTATGACGTTCGGACACACCATTAAGATGTGGTGTTCCAGGTGGCATGAATTTGTGAAACTATTCCACATTGTTTTAATTGAAGACCAAACTCGTAACTCAAATATTTGTCTCCGCGATCAAATTGCAGAAACTTTATTCTCTTGTTATGATAATTCTCCACTTCACTCTGAAATTCTTTGAACTTTTCAAATGTTTCAGACTTGTGCTTCATTAAGTAGATATACTCATATCTGCTCAATTCATCTTGTAAAGTCAGAAAATAACGATACCCGCCACGAGCATCAACACTCATTGGACCGTATACATCGGTATGTATTATTTCCATCAAGTCAGTAGCTCGTTCCATTGTTCCGGAGAACGGAGTTTTAGTCATCTTGCCCAAAAGGCACGGTTCGCAAGCATCAAATGATTCATAACCAAGTGATTCCGAAAATCCATCTTTATGGAGTTTCTTCATGCGCTTTATACCGATCTGACCCAAACGGCAGTGCCACAAATAAGTTGCACTATCATTATCAACTTTGCATCTTTGGCATCAATATTATGAATATGTGTATTACTACGATCGAGATCCAACAAACTATTTTCATTGGGTGTATGACCATCGAAGGTTTTATTCATGTAAATAGAACAACAATTATTCTTTGACTTTAAATGAATAACCGTATCGCAATAAACATGATCAAATCATATTCATGCTCAACGCAAACGCCAAATAACATTTATTTAGGGTTAACACTAATCCCGGAAGTATAGGGAGTGTGCGATGATGATCATATCAATCTTGGAACTACTTCCAACACACATCATCACTTCACCCTCAACTAGTTTATGTTTATTCTGTAACTCCTGTTTCGAGTTACTAATCTTAGCAACCGAACAAGTATCAAATACTCAGGGGTTACTATAAACACTAGTAAGGTACACATCAATAACATGTATATCAAATGTACCCTTGTTCACTTTGCCATCCTTATTATCCACCAAATATTCAAGGCATTTCCGCTTCTAGTGACCATTTCCTTTGCAGTATAATCACTCAGTTTCAGGCTTTGGTCCAGCTTTGGGCTTCTTCGCGGGAGTGACAACTTGCTTGCCATTCTGCTTGAAGTTCCCTTTCTTTCCCTTTGCCCTTTTCTTGAAACTAGTGGTCTTGTCAATCATCAACACTTGAAGCTTTTTCTTGATTTCTACCTTCGTCGATTTCAACATCACGAAGAGCTCGGGAATCGTTTTCGTCATCCCTTGCATACTATAGTTCTTCATGAAGTTCTAGTAACTTAGTGATGGTGACTAGAGAATTCTATCAATCACTATCTTATCTGGAAGATTAACTCCCACTTGATTCAAGCAATTGTAGTACCCAGACAATCTGAGCTCATGCTCACTAGTTGAGCGATTCTCCTCCATCTTTTAGCCATAGAACTTGTTGGAGACTTCATATCTCTCAACTCGGGTATTTGCTTAAAATATTAACTTCAACTCCTGGAACATCTCATATGGTCCATGACGTTCAAAACGTCTTTGAAGTCCCGATTCTAAGCCATAAAGCATGGTGCACAAAACTATCAAGTAGTCATCATATTGAGCTAGCCAAACGTTCATAACGTCTGCATCTGCTTCTGCAATAGGTCTGTCACCTAGCGGTGCATCAAGGACATAATTCTTCTGTGCAGCAATGAGGATAAATCTCAGATCACGGATCCAATCCGCATCATTGCTACTAATATCTTTCAACACAATTTTCTCTAGGAACATATCAAAATAAACATATGAAAGCAACAACGCAAGCTATTGATCTACAACATAATTTGCAAAATACTACCAGGACTAAGTTCATGATAAATTAAAGTTCAATTAATCATATTACTAAAGAACTCCCACTTAGATAGACATCCCTCTAATCCTCTAAGTGATTACGTGATCCATATCAACTACACCATGTCCGATCATCACGTGAGATGGAGTAGTTTCAACGGTGAACATCAATATGTTGATCATATCTACTATATGATTCACGCTCGACCTTTCGGTCTCCGTGTTCCGAGGCCATATCTGTATATGCTAGGCTCATCAAGTTTAACCTGAGTATTCCACGTGTGCAACTGTTTTGCACCCATTGTATTTGAACGTAGAGCTTATCACACCCGATCATCACGTGGTGTCTCAGCACGAAGAATTTTCACAATGGTGCATACTCAGGGAGAACACTTCTTGATAATTAGTGAGAGATCATCTTAAAATGCTACCGTCAAACAAAACAGAATAAGATGTATAACAGATAAACATCATATGCAATCAAAATATGTGACATGATATGGCCATGATCATCTTGCGCCTTTGATCTCCATCTCCAAAGTACTGTCATGATCTCTATCGTTACCGGCACGACACCATGATCTTCATCATCTTGATCTATATCAATGTGTCGTCACATGGTCGTCTCGCCAACTATTGCTCTTGCAACTATTGCTATCGCATAGCGATAAAGTAAAGCAATTATTTGGCACTTGCATCTTATGCAACAAAGAGACAACCATAGGGCTTCTGCCAGTTGCCGATAACTTCAACAAAACATGATCATCTCATACAACAACTTATATCTCATCACGTCTTGACCATATCACATCACAACATGCCCTGCAAAAACAAGTTAGACGTCCTCTACTTTGTTGTTGCAAATTTTACGTGGCTGCTACGGGCTGAGCAAGAACCGTTCTTACCTACGCATCAAAACCACAACGATAGTTCGTCAAGTTAGTGATGTTTTAACCTTCGCAAGGACCGGGCGTAGCCACACTCGGTTCAGCTAAAGTGAGAGAGACAGACACCCGTGAGCCACCTTTAAGCACAAGTGCTCGTAACGGTGAAACCAGTCTCGCGTAAGCGTACGCGTAATGTCGGTCCGGGCCGCTTCATCTCACAATACCGCCGAACCAAAGTATGACATGCTGGTAAGCAGTATGACTTGTATCGCCCACAACTCACTTGTGTTTTACTCGTGCATATAACATCAACGCATAAAACCTGGCTCTGATGCCACCGTTGGGGAACATAGTAATTTCAACAAATTTCCTACGCACACGCAAGATCATGGTGATGGCATAGCAACGAGAGGGGAGAGTGTTGTCCACGTACCCTCGTAGACCGTAAGCGGAAGCGTTAGCACAACGCGGTTGATGTAGTCGTACGTCTTCACGATCCGACCGATCCAAATACCGAACGTACGGCACCTCCGAGTTCAGCACATGTTCAGCTCGATGACGATCCCCGGACTCCGATCCAGCAAAGTGTCGGGGATGAGTTCCGTCAGCACGACGACGTGGTGACGATGATGATGCTCTACCGGCGCAGGGCTTCGCCTAAACACTGCGACGATATGACCGAGGTGGACTATGGTGGAGGGGGGCACCGCACACGGCTAAGGAATGATCCGTAGATCAACTTCTGTTGTCGTGCCTAGAGGTGCCCCCCTGCCCCCGTATATAAAGGAGCAAGGGGGGAGGGGGCGGCCGGCCTAGGAGGGGCGCGCCAAGGGGAGTCCTACTCCCACAGGGAGTAGGACTCCCTCCTTCCTTGTTGGAGTAGGAGAAGGGGGGAAAGAGGGGGAGAGGAGGAAGGAAAGGGGGGCCGCACCCTTGTCCAAATCGGACCAGAGGGGGGCTGCGCGCCTCCTTCCTTTCGGCCTCTCTCCTCTATTTCCGTATGGCCCAATAAGGCCCATATACTCCCCGGGGAATTCCCGTAACTCTCCGGTACTCCGAAAAATACCCGAATCACTCGGAACCTTTCCGAACTCCGAATATAGTCGTCCAATATATCGATCTTTACGTCTCGACCATTTCGAGACTCCTCGTCATGTCCCCAATCTCATCCGGGACTCCGAACTCCTTCGGTACATCAAAACTCATAAACTCATAATATAACTGTCATCAAAACCTTAAGCGTGCGGACCCTACGGGTTCGAGAACTATGTAGACATGACCTAGAACTATTCTCGGTCAATAACCAATAGCGGAACCTGGATGCCCATATTGGTTCCTACATATTCTACGAAGATCTTTATCGGTCAAACCGCATAACAACATACGTTGTTCCCTTTGTCATCGGTATGTTACTTGCCCGAGATTTGATCGTCGGTATCCAATACCTAGTTCAATCTCGTTACCGACAAGTCCCTTTACTCGTTACGTAATACATCATCTCACAACTAACTCATTAGTTGCAATGCTTGCAAGGCTTATAGTGATGTGCATTACCGAGAGGGCCCAGAGATACCTCTCCGACAATCGGAGTGACAAAACCTAATCTCGAAATACGTTAACCCAACATGTACCTTTGGAGACACCTGTAGTACTCCTTTATAATCACCCAGTTACGTTGTGACGTTTGGTAGAACCCAAAGTGTTTCTCCGGTAAACGGGAGTTGCATAATCTCATAGTTACAGGAACATGTATAAGTCATGAAGAAAGCAATAGCAACATACTTAACGATCAAGTGCTAAGCTAACGGAATGGGTCAAGTCAATCACATCATTCTCCTAATGATGTGATCCCGTTAATCAAATGACAACTCATGTCTATGGCTAGGAAACTTAACCATCTTTGATTCAATGAGCTAGTCAAGTAGAGGCATACTAGTGACACTATGTTTGTCTATGTATTCACACATGTATCATGTTTCCGGCTAAAACAATTCTAGCATGAATAATAAACATTTATCATAAAATAAGGAAATAAATAATAACTTTATTATTGCGTCTAGGGCATATTTCCTTCAGGAAGCCACCTGGGAGCAAGAAGAAGATCTTCCCAAAGACCACCCAAACCTTTTTGCTGACCAACCAGAATCTCGAGGGCAAGATTCATCTTAAGGGGGGTAGGTTTGTAACATCCGAATTTTCAATTTGGATGTTATACATAGATCATCATAGGCATATCATTTTATTCTTGCATTTTGTTGTGATCCTGGAAATCTTAAGCAACTCAAGGACCCAATGAGAGAGTTGGAGGTTTCACAAAATTCATATTTGGATTTACTTTAAATTTAAAGAAGGGATCAATTTGATTTTATTATTTTCTCTCCAATTATTCCCAATATTAAAAATATATGAGAGAAGATCATATGACTTCTTCAACCTAAGAGAAATATTGGAGAAATAATTTTAAAATCAAATTATGATTTTATTGGTATTTTATTTGAATTAGAAAAATATTGCACTTTTGAAAACTGCATCTTAGTCCAGAAAAATGTTCATCTTGTCCTAAATATTAGGTTGGGACGGTGAAAATTGTTTCTGGAATTTTAAGATTTTTTTTATATTTATTTAGGATTTTTCCTCGCGGCAAAATTGTTTTCAAAAAAAAGTTTCGGACCGACTGGGCTCAAGCCCAGCCATCCCAGCGCCCGACCGCCTCGTCCCCAAGTGCGGGACGAATTCCGCAACCGCACGCTGCCGAGTCCGGCTAGGACTCCCCGCGCCGCCGCCCCCTCATCCAAGTCGCGCACCCCCCGAGCCTTTATAAGCAGCCCCGAGGCCGCCGCCTCCTCCTCGTCTCGCCACCGCCGCCCCGCAGCCTCGCCACCAGTGCCGCCGTCGCCTTGCGTCGACGCCGCCGCCGAGCGCCACCATCGCCGAGGCCTTCCGGCGCC
>NC_041389.1:722562320-722586497 GCF_002162155.2 Triticum dicoccoides | reverse complement strand
GCCGCTCGCCACCCTGCCTCCCGACACCCGCGCCGTCGCCCGCCGCCGCCGAGTCGCCGCCATTGGCGTCGACGACGAACCGGTATGAACCGGTTTATTTTTCTTCAGTTTTTCTTCGGTTCCGTTTAGTTAGATCGATTTTTAAGGGTTTATTTATTTAACAAACATTCGTTCGTTCGTTTTAACGAACGGTTTTCATCGTATAGGTTCTGTTAGCGAATGTTCGTACCGTAGTATTTTTCTTTTTAGTTAATTTTTCGGCCAGGGACCTATCCGCGAATAGTTTTCTCGTGATTTAGCCCTTGATTTTTAAACTAGCATAACTTTTTACTCGTTTATCCAAATTAGAGGAAACCAGCGCCTAAATCTTCGTATTGTTCTATGCTTTCCAGTTAACCAACTTGAATATGATTTGAGTTTAGTCCATATTAGTAAACGATCTTGTTACATTCGTATCTTGAGTTTCGTTTCTTCGTTTGAGTTGAATCTTTTTGCAAATCATAGCTAATCACATGTACCTACTGTTAAGATATAATCCACGTGATAATATTGATATTAGGTTTTAATTTTGTTAGTTTAAGACGATTGCTTGTTTCGTGTTTGATTTATATCTTTTCTCGGTTTTCTCGTTGCTTCGTTTGAGTGATTGCTTATATATGCTATTGTTTGTCTATGCTAGATTACCCGGAGTGCGAAGCTTGTTACTATGAATCTCTAGAGTTTGCAGATCGTCAGCAAAGCAATTTACACTTTGATCATACTCTTTTATATCTAGTTTTTACTATGCATTAGTATCACTCCTCAAACAATTTCATGAGTAGGATTGAGAACATGTGGTTTGGTTGTAGTACTTGAGGTAGGAACCTAATAACTTTTGATCACCCCGAGAATATACGTTATGCTTATTATTGCTTAGCCATGCCCATAGACGGGGATTGGAACGTGATTCACACATGGAAGTTTGAGAGTTATTTTAATCATGGTTAACATTAAGGTGGCTACTTTAATACACATCTGGGTGGATTGGTTGCAGGCACTTGGGGAATCCAGTGTTGTCCTAGGAGATCCCAGAGTACCCGTGTGATCATCCTATGGAATGCCACCCAGGCTCAAAGGGATCATAAGATTATTCATGCTAGAAACTTCCGTGTGCAGCCACAAGCCATTATGAGCTCTGGCATAGTTGAGTAAGTTGCGTGAGCTCTCGAAGAGGTGGACTAGCAGATGTTGGGGAAAGTATGTGTACTGGTCTGCCCGGAGTAGAGAGTAAGTTCTTCAGAAAGACCATGTATCGATCATTCGATCATAGATGCGGTCGAGTCTTGTGGGGAAAAGTGCGCGAACCTCTGCAGAGTGTATAAACTAATCATGATTAGCCGTGTCCCCGGTTAAGGACATCTTGAGTATCTAGTACTTTAATCTATTGATGTGATCTCATCACGTTACTTTAATTAATTTGATTTGGGTTAATGATGATACTTTTAATTGGGATTTGAGTTGGGGTTCCATCTCTGATGCTTTGAACTTGCCATTGATTGAACACCCAGGACCATACGAGCTTTGGTGGAAGGACAAGTTTTATCGAGATCATGCATCGCGTCAAAGTACGTTTCACTTTATGCGGATATGGTGATCTAGTCGTGTATTTTGTATAAAGTTTCTGTGTGAAAGTCATACTTGGCTCGAGGTGTGTCGATTCCGACGGCTTGTGTGTTGGTTACGCCTACTTTGATGGGAGGTTCTTCGTGTGTTGAGGGATTATCCATGGGTTGTCGTTACCCTATCTTCAGGTTACGTGTACTGCTCGCGTAATTGGGAGATTTTATCAGCTGAATGCGGAGGAGTTCATTATATCGTGAAAGATCGGGCCAAATCAATAGCACGATGAGGTTCTGCTCTCGTCAGTTGGTATTCAGAGCACATGTTGTTCACGGTACAATTGTTTTCTTCCATTTACGATTGATATTTTTATTTATCATGAAGAAAGACTGTAGTTCGCAAATGGTGATGGCGATGGAGAAGGATCCATTGCGTGCCTTGCCTTGGTACCAATGCTTTACGCGTTTGCGCGTCGGACAAGCTAATAGTGCCACGTTGATGAATTGTTGTTCCAATATGAATTTGGTGACTAAGACTGTAGTTCATGCTTTGAACTTGCTGTTGATTGAATAGCCAGAACCATACGAGCTTTGGTGGAAGGACAAGTTTTATCGAGATCATGCATCGCGTGGAAGTATGTTTCACTTTATGCAGATATGGTGATTTAGTCGTGTGTGATGTGCTTCCTATGTATATGAGTGTGTGTTCTATAATGTTGGGAAAACCATGGACGGACATGAGATAATTAACTTATCATTATGATGGTGAATTTTATTTTTTATGAAAGGGGCAACTTATACCACATGACTCCTATACCCTGGAGCCGTACATGGCAGATCGGCAAAGGCGTGATCATGCTCATGAAGCAATTGATTTGAAGGTACTCAATGGCCAAGAGGAAGCAGACGTGGGCATTCAACATGCCGAATTCTTGGCCTCGACAGTTTCTGCGGATGCATATGTGAGAAGATAGACTTGAAACTTAGGACAGTTTCGTTTCAAGGGGGAGAGGATGATGTGGCCAACACTAGTTCTATATGTACCGTCGACCACCATGACATACAAGACGTTGGTCTAATTCAAGTTACGGAAGTTTCGCTCGTCATTGTAAGCGATAACGTGAGGTGTCTTGGTCAGGAGAAAATGAAGGTTGAATTAGAATCACTATTTGGTGATGTGCCAAAATACGCAATGCATGCTTGGATATTAGAAAAGGAAGAAAATAATTCCAACACATACACGTTTGATCAAGGCATGCATCAACTTGGTTGTTTCTTTTTGTTGCCACGTCCAGAACAAGAGTATACATGGACATGATACCTTTTAATTGATACTAATGGAAGAAGCCTAATTGGTTACTACTTCTCACGATCAAGGCCACCGGAGATATATGTACTGGAGCAGGTTTAAATGGTGGGATACGCTGTCCTTTAGAAAAACTAGCAAAAGGGACCGTGTCTTGCAACGGAAGAAAAGAATACCACATGCTCTTAATTCACAAAAAATGATCTATAATCTGAGTATTTGTAGCTACATCCCCCAAACAAAGATGGTCTTTGCCTACAAAAATGCAAGCTCAAGATTCTACTTGTCTTCTATTTAAACACGGCTTGCATGTAGATTTAATACATGCAAAGAAACGGGTAAGTGATCCTCAATTTCGTCTACAATCCCGATTTTTCTGAGATGTTCATCCACAATCCGAATCAGCACCGATATGAAAGAAAGATGTATAATGCACTGTTGATTAAGACTGCATTCTAGCTAATATTTTTAAATTGATAACGGGTAAAATAACATCATATTTAGATTCTATATATTTTTCTAATCAAATTTGTTATATAACATGTTAAATTTGGAGTTACGGTTTAAAATATATGAGTGTTTTAAAATATTTGATATGTACTGCGGGTCTATGTCAGAAGGGGTTTTTCTATAAAATAGCATGACGGACTAAGAATACCTATTTCCTTTACTACTAGGTATAGATTGGATGGGAGTTCAAAAAAAAGGTATAGATTGGATGGGGGCAGCCAGGAAATTTTTCTTAATTACTTTAAGTATTGAAATTGTAATGATATGCTTGTAATTAGATTTACTTCCTTAAGTGTTGGTCGAGAGTTAGAGATAAAGAAGTTTTTGCTTGGTCAACTTATTAGGCAAGTTTGAGTCAGGCTAGTTGTACGGGTATATATAGTCATGGTACGCTCTTTGTAAAAGCAATTTATATTTTGGAGTTTAGACAGCTTCGCGGGTGTCGCTGTTATTTATTTTGTATAAAGTTTCTGTGTGAAAGTCATACTTGGCTTGACGTGTGTCGTTTCCAACGGCTTGTTTGTTGGTTACGTCTACTTCGACGAGAGGTTCTTCGTGTGTCGAGGGATTATCCATGGGTTGTCGTTACCCTATCTTCAGGTTACGTGTACTGCTCGCGTAATTGGGAGATTTTATCAGCTGAATGCGGAGGAGTTCATTCTATCGTGAAAGATCGGGCCAAATCAGTAGCATCATAAGGTTATGCTTTCGTCAGTTGGTATTCACAGCACATGTTGTTCAACGTACAATTGTTTTCTACCAGTTACGATTGATATTTTTATTTATCATGAAGAAAGATTGTAGTTTGCAAATGGTGATGGCGATAGAGAAGGATCCATTGCGTGCCTTTCCTTGATACCAATGCTTTACGCGTTTGCGCGTCGGACCAGCTAAGAGTGCCACGTTGATGAATTGTTGTTCCATTATGAATTTGGTGACAAAGATTGTAGTTCATGCTTTGAACTTGCCGTTGATTGAACATCGAGAACCATACGAGCTTTGGTGGAAGGACAAGTTTTATCGCGATCATGCATCGCATGGATGTATGTTTCACTTTATGCAGATATGGTGATCTAGTTGTCTGTGATGTGCTTCCTATGCATATGCATGTGTGTTCTATAATGTTGGGAAAACCATGGACAGGCAAGATACAGTTAACTTATCATTATGATGGTGAATTTTGTTTTTTACGAAAGGGGCAACTTATACCACATGACTCCTATACCCTGGAGCCGTACATGGCAGATCGGCAAAGGCGTGATCCTGCTCAGGAAGCAATTGATTTGATGGTACTCAATGACCAAGAGGAAGCAGACGTGGGCATTCAACATGCTGAATTCTTGTCCTCGACAGTTTCTGCGGATGCATGTGCTGGGAAGATAGACTTGAAACTTAGGACGATTTAGTTTCAAGGGGGTGAGGAGGATGTGTCCAACACTAGTTCTATTTGTACTGTCGACCACCATGACATACAAGACGTTGGTCTGATTCAAGTTAAGGTAGTTTCGCTCGTCACTGTATGCGATAACGTGAGGTGTCTTGGTCAGGAGAAAATGAAGGTTGAATTAGAATCACTATTTGGTGATGTGCCAAAACACGCAATGCATGCTTGGATATTAGAAAAGGAAGAAAATAATTCTAACACATACGCTTTTATCAAGGCATGCGTCAACTTGGTTGTTTCTTTTGGTTACCACGTCCAGAACAAGAGTATACATGGATATGATACCTTTTGATTGAGACTAGTGGAAGAATCCTAATTGGTTACTAGTTCTCACGATCAAGGCCACCGGAGATATATGTGTACATGAGCAGGTTTAAATGGTGGGATATGTTGTCCTTGAGAAAAACTAGCAAAAGGGACCGTGCGTTGCAACGTAAGAAAAGAATACCACATGCTCTTAATTCACAAAAAATGATCTATAATCTGAGTATTTGTAGCTATGTCCCCCAAACAAAGATGGTATTTGCCTACAAAAATGCAAGTTCAAGATTCTACTTGTCTTCTATTTAAACACCGCTTGCATGTAGATGTCATACATGCAAAGAAACGGGTAAGTGATCCTCAATTTCATCTCCAATCCCGATTTTGCTGAGATGCTCATCGACAATCTGGATCAGCACCGATATGAAAGAAAGATGTATAATGCACTGTTCATTAAGACTGCGTTCAAGATAATATTTTTTTAAATTGATAACAGGTAAAATAACATCATATTTGGATTCTATATATTTTTCTAATCAAATTTCTTATATAACATGTTAAATTTGGAGTTACGGTTTAAAATACATGAGTGTTTTAAAATATTTGATATGTACTGCGGGTCTAAGTCAGAAGGGGATTTTCTATAAAATAGCATGATGGACTAAGAATACATATTTCCTTTACTAGTAGGTATAGATTGGATGGGAGTTCAAAAAAAATGTATAGATTGGATGGGGGCAGCCAGGAAATTGTGTTTAATTACTTTAAGTATTGAAATTGTAATGATTACTTGCTAAGTTAAAGCTTGTAATCAGATTTACTTCCTTCAGTGTTGGTCGAGAGTTAGAGATAAAGAAGTTTTTGTTTGGTCAACTTATTAGGCAAGTTTGAGTCAGGCTAGCTGTACGGGTATATATAGTCATGGTACGCTCTTTGTAAAAGCATTTTATATTTTGGAGTTTAGACAGCTTCGCGGGTGTCGCTGTTATTTATTTTGTATAAAGTTTCTGTATTCAGAGCATAGGTTGTTCACGGTACAATTGTTTTCTTCTAGTTACGATTGATATTTTTATTTATCATGAAGAAAGATTGTAGTTTGCAAATGGTGATGGCTATGGAGAAGGATCCATTGTGTGCCTTGCCTTGGTACCAATGATTTACGCGTTTGCGCGTTGGACCAGCTAATAGTGCCACGTTGATGAATTGTTGTTCCTGTATGAATTTGGTGACTAAGACTGTAGTTCATGCTTTGAACTTGCCGTTGATTGAACATCCAGAACCATACGAGCTTTGGTGGAAGGACAAGTTTTATCGAGATCATGCATCGTGTTGAAGTATGTTTCACTCTATGCAGATATGGTGATCTAGTCGTCTGTGATGTGTTTCCTATGCATATGCATGTGTGTTCTATAATGTTGGGAAAACCATGGGCGGGCAAGATACAATTAACTTATCATTATGATGGTGAATTTTGTTTTTTACAAAAGGGGCAACATATACCACATGACTCCTATACCCTGGAGCCGTACATGGCAGATCGGCAAAGGCGTGATCCTGCTTAGGAAGCAATTGATTTGATGGTACTCAATGACCAAGAGGAAGCAGATGTGGACATTCAACATGTCGAATTCTTGGCCTCGACAGTTTCTGCGGATGCATATGCTGAGAAGATAGACTTGAAACTTAGGACGGATTCGTTTCACGGGGGTGAGGAGGATGTGGCCAACATTAGTTCTATTTGTACCGTCGACCACCATGACATACAAGACGTTGGTCTGATTCAAGTTAAGGTAGTTTCGCTCATCACTGTATGCGATAACGTGAGGTGTCTTGGTCAGGAGAAAATCAAGGTTGAATTAGAATCACTATTTGGTGATATGCCAAAATACGCAATGCATGCTTGGATATTAGAAAAGGAAGAAAATAATTCCAACACATACACTTTTATCAAGGCATGCGTCAACTTGGTTGTTTCTTTTGGTTACCACGTCCAGAACAAGAGTATACATGGACATGATATCTTTTGATTGAGACTAATGGAAGAATCCTAATTGGTTACTACTTCTCACGATCAAGGCCACCGGAGATATATGTGTACATGAGCAGGTTTAAATGGTGGGATATATTGTCCTTGAGAAAAACTAGCAAAAGGGACCGTGCGTTGCAACGGAAGAAAAGAATACCACATGGTTTTAATTCACAAAAAATTATCTATAATCTGAGTATTTGTAGCGACGGCCCCCAAACAAAGATGGTCTTTGCTTACAAAAACACAAGTTCAAGATTCCACATGTCTTCTATTTAAACACGACTTGCTTGTGGATTTAATACATGCAAAGAAACGGGTAAGTGATCCTCAATTTCGTCTCCAGTCGTGATTTGTATGAGATGTTCATCCACAATCTGGATCAGTACCGATATAAAAGAAAGACGTATACTGCACTGTTGTTTATTAAGACTGCATCCTAGATAATACTTTTTTAAATGGATAACAGGTAAAATAACGTCATATTCAGATTCTATCTATTTTTATAATCAAATTTCATATATAACATGTTAAATTTGGAGTTACGGTTTAGGAGATATGAGTATTTAAAAAAACATTTGATATGTACTGCGGGTTTAAGTAAGAAGGGGGTTTTCTATGAAATAGCATGACGGACTAAGAATACCTATTTCCTTTACTAGTACGTATAGATTGGATGGGAGTTAAAAAAAGCGTATAGATGGGATGGTGGCAGCCAGGAAATTGTGTTTAATTACTTTAAGTATTGAAATTGTAATGATTACTAATTGCTAAGTGTTGGTGGAGAGTTAGAGATAAAGAAGTTTTTGTTTGGTCAAATTATTAGGCAATTTTGAGTCGGCTAGCTGTACGGGGATATATAGTCATGGTACGTGTCGTGGTTCTAAGTCTGACAGTAGTGTAGGAGGTAGGAATGGAGAGGCAAGATCCTAGCTATTGAGTAGTTGTATACGTAAGAGGTTTACGAGTTTAGGCCCTTCTTGGAGGAAGTAACAGCCCTATGTCTCGGAGCCCGGAAGCGGTCGACTAGATTATGAGTGTATGAGTTACAGGGGTGCGTACCCTTTACACTGAGGAGGGGGTGGCTTATATAGAGTTCGCCAGACCCCTCCGGCCCTCAGTTATGTAGGGTTTAAGGTACATTAAGATCGGGCGTTACTGGTAACGCCACAAATAAAGTGCTATGATGACCATAAAAGCTACTCAATGACTGACCGTTTGCGTACAGAGTGACTTTAGATCTTCTGGCTCTCGAGTGGTTGGCTTCATGGTCGAGTGTCTTCGAATCCGTCGAGTGGAACACTTCTGAGTCGATTGACAGGTGGTTTCTTCTAGAGATGTCCTTGGGGAGGGTAGTTTGGACAGGTCCATGACCCTACCCTAGGTACATAACTTCATCATTAGCCCTCAAATGGATCGAGGTTTGAGTGGGGAAGGAGTTGAGAACTCTTCCGACCCATTTTTCATGATATGAGTATATCTTGTTCTGGATCCATGAACCTAAATAACGACACCAACTTCTTTTTCGGTCGCCTTGATCCATTCTTGGTTTCAGTCGAGTGAATTTCTTTACTTGAAAAGCTCTGAGTGATGGTGTGGAGGAGATCCTCCGTCTGACAACTTGTTCTACTGCTCGCGGATTTTGCAGGATTCGAATTTTGGGAAGCGTGCGGGGCGGAGGAGGCCGCAGTAATCGGACGGGATAGGGCGGGGACGCCTTGATCTCCGCGCCACCTTTTTCGCCACGTATCGCGCGCGCGACTTTTGCGTGATTTGACAGGATCGTCTGGGCCTACAGGTCAGTCACTCGGAAGCAACTCCATATAAGCCGCTAGCCCAGGGCTTTGAATAGTGTGCCTTCATTGTTCCCCTTTCTTCTCGAATTCCTCCGCCACCTCTGCTCTCGTCCCGGTGCCGTCGGTCTGTTCGGGCTTCGTCTGCGGCAATGGTGAAGGAGAAGACGGCGGCCCTGGAGCGCGCGAAGAAGGCGACGGCGCAGGCAAAGGCGAAGAAGTCCGGTCGGGGCGGATCTTCCTCGAGGTCTGCCTTGCCGCGGGGCTGGATCTAGGGTGACTGGATGCCCTCGGCGATTCGTCAGGAAGACCTTGATGACCTGGTCGAGGGGGGATTCATTCCTCACGAATCTGCGCGCCTCCCGGGGAACGAGATCGAGCCGTAGCCTCTGGAGGGTGAGTGTGTCCTTATCGCCACTCACGTCGACTGCGGATTCTACTTGCCCCCTCATCCTTTTTTCCGAAGTTTCTTGAACTTTTTTCGGAGCGCAACTCCATCACTTCACTCCGAATTCCATCGTGTACCTTGCTGCCTTCGTGTCTTTGTGCGAGAATTTCTTGGGTTGTCGTCCTCATTGGGGCCTCTTCAAGCACATTTCACTTGTCATTCTCAGTCAGTTAAGAAAGCCAAGTCGAGTGACGATAGGACGCAAGTGATTCAGATGTGCAGGGGTCTTGGGATCCAGATGAGAAGCAAAAGTTGTTTTCCAGCTATGACTCTTCCTGACTCAGTCCGCGGGTGGCAGTCGACCTGGTTCTACTGCAAAGACTAGCCGACTCCAGGACAGGCGACGGGTCTTCCCCCTTTCTCCCTGAACCGAGCAGAAAACCCTTCTTCTCTGAAAGTGACACCGGAAGAGAAGGCACAAGTCAAAGTGTTGGTTGGTCGAGTGGTTCAGCTTGTCCGCGACGGGGTGACTGGTATGGATTTGTTAGAGGTCTTTCTCAGGAGACGTATCCAACCACTCCAAGCTCGTAACCATCCGATGTGGATGTATTCGGGTCTCGATGAGACCACTCGGATTCACCCGGAGGAGGTTGACGAGGCTACGTTGGAGGGGTGGTTGTCGAGTATCACAGGGAACAAAGACAACCCCCGAGGAGCCAGGAGGATTCCTCCACGCGACCAATCGTATGAAGTAGATAAGGTCCAATTCTGCATCTCTAACTGTGGCCTTGCGTTCATTCTGTTTGCTTAAAATCAATAGACTGACTTTTGTCTTGTTTGTTGTCTTCTAGACCACTACTAAGATGTACTCGATGCCCAACAGGGCGCAAGAACAGGCCGAGGAGGGAGAGGCGGCCGGAGGTGAAAGTGAGGAGGAGTGGCAATCTGATGGTGAGGGGGAAGAGGATGACGACGGCTCCAGTGAAGAGGAGGAGGAGGAAGTCGATCCTCCTCGCACGGAAAGGCGATCCAAGCTTACCCACGAACCCGCGAGCGAGCATGACAATGCGGCTGCGCCTGTTGGGCAGTCGTCAAAACGCCCTCGGACGACTTCTCCGGCGCCGACTGAAAAAGCACCGAAGCATCAACGAGCGGCGCCATCAAAGCCGCCGAAGGCCTTGCCCAAGATGAGAGTGACCATTCCCACCATTTCCGGGTAACAACAGAACTTGTGTTTTCTTGTTTAGCATGGACAGACTCTTGGTCGACTCACTGACTAACCGACTGGTTTCTGAAATATGCAGTGTTGCTACCTCCGAGACCTCCGCCAAGAACGAAGACCAGGAAATGGAAGACGCTGCCACCTCCAACCTTGGTACGATCTTTGTAGTTCCACTTTTGGTCGATTGGATTTTTGATTTTAACTTTGGATTTTTCCTGTAGCTCCTCCTCATGTGATTGATCTCCCTGATGATGACGATGAGGCGCGCTGAGGCCGAGGAGAAATAGAAAGGCGCCACTGGCAAGACTACTCAGATGGCATCAGTGCCTGAGACATCGGTTCAAGAGGGTGGCAATATTACTCGGAATTCTGTGTCCTTCGCTGTGCCGCTGACGAGTGCTCGGCCTTCGTCGTCGACTGCTGACCCGCCCTCCCTTTTCGCCACACACCACGTCCCAGAGGACCAAGCGGGTGCTGCTAAGGAGGCTATACGCCAGGCGGGGATCATGATGGAGCAAGTGAAGGCGATCCGGGAAGCCAGCCAAGCGGCCTATGATGCTAGCTCAGCCCTTCAGAGCAATGTCTAGGTTAGTTGGTCACCGCTTGTTCTGTTAGGATATGCTATCTGAAGACTTTCGTTCTGAAGATCTTTGTATTTGTACACCCACTGGGTGTGTCGATTGAATTCTTGGATTGGTGGAGGCACGCCGAGTGCACCCACTGGGTGTAGTCCCCGAGACTATGGTGGACTGCTGGCAGTCGACTGTAGTCTTTGTATTTTGAATTTCTTCCCTCTAACTTCTTCACTCGGTCTGGTCGGACCATGTCGAATGGAATCTTGGAACCAGTGGGGGCACGCTGAGTGAACCCACTGGGTGTAGTCCCCGAGACCATGGTCGACTGCTGGCAGTCGACTAAGGTCTGAAGAACCTGTGTTTTTTTTGGGTAGATCATGATGAGACCATGGCTGACTGCTGGCAGTTAGCTATAGTGCTATAGTTTTAGGATCATAACCTCTTTGTCTCTTTCGGCCGACTGATCGGACCAAGTCGGTAGAACCAGTGGGGGCACGCTGAGTGCACCCACTGGGTGTAGTCCCCGAGACTACTATTGAATATTTCGAATACTTAGGCGAGTACTGGACTGCAGCTAAGCCCCCGAGTGGGAGGTTTGCTCTCACTCGGTAGGATTTTCAAATACTTAGGCGAGTACTGGACTGCAGCTAAGCCCCCGAGTGGGAGGGTTGCTCTCCACTCGGTAGGATTTTCTAATACTTAGGCGAGTATTGGACTGCGGCTAAGCCCCCGAGTGGGAGGTTTCCTCTCCACTCGGTAGGATTTTTAAATACTTAGGCGAGTACTGGACTGCAGCTAAGCCTCTGAGTGGGAGGGTTGCTCTCCACTCGGTAGGATTTTTAAATACTTAGGCGAGTACTGGACTGCAGCTAAGCCTCCGAGTGGGAGGTTTGCTCTTCACTCGGTAGGATTTTTAAATACTTAGGCGAAACGGATTCGCAGCTAAGCCCCCGAGTGAGAGGCTTGCTCGTCACTCGGTAGGAATTGTTTTTTCTTACAAACTTAGGCCGAACGGATTCGCGGCTAAGCCACCCACTGGGGGATTTCTCACGTAAACAAAAGCAACAACAATCATTGGGAAAATTATAACACTCTTGTCTTTGATAAACTACAGAGGTACTTTTTATTACATCTCATCCGAGTGAGTACTTAAGTATAAAAGGGGCGGAGCAACTCCGCATTCCAAGCTCGAGGCTCATCAATCTGGCGATCGACATTGTAAAGACGGTATGCTCCATTGTGGAGAACTTTGGTGACGATGAAGGGGCCTTCCCAAGTAGGAGCGAGCTTGTGCGGTTTCTGTTGATCTACTCGGAGGACCAAGTCTCCTTCTTGGAAGGCTCGACTCTTCACTTTTCTGGCATGGAATCGACGCAAGTCTTGCTGATAGATAGTCGATCGGATCATGGCCATCTCTCTTTCTTCTTCTAGAAGGTCGACTGCGTCCTGCCGGGCTTGTTCTGCTTCATCTTCAGAGTAGAGCTCGACTCGGGGTGCATTGTGAAGCAGGTCACTCGGCAGAACTGCTTCAGCTCCATAGACCAGAAAGAATGGAGTTCGCCCAGTTGACCGATTAGGAGTGGTCCTCAATCCCCAAACAACTGAAGGAAGTTCGTCGACCCACGCGCCTGCTGCGTGCTTGAGATCACGCATCAACCGGGGTTTCAGTCCTTTGAGAATTAGGCCATTTGCTCTTTCTGCTTGTCCATTCTACTAGGGGTGAGGGACGGAAGCGTAATCGACCCGCGTGCCTTGAGAAGCGCAAAAGGCTCTGAATTTGTCGGAATCGAAGTTTGACCCATTATCAGTCATGATGTTGTGCGGAACTCCATATCTGAATATCAACTCTCTGATAAAGCTGATAGCAGTGCAGGCATCAAGATTCTTGATAGGCTTAGCTTCAATCCACTTAGTGAACTTGTCGACTGCCACCAGTACATGGGTGAAGCCGCTCCTGCCAGTTCTCAGTGGTCCAACCATATCTAATACCCAAACAGCGAAGGGCCAGACGAGTGGAATGGTCTTCAAGGCTGAGGCGGGTTTGTGTGACATATTGGAATAGAACTGACATCCTTCACACTTGTTGACTATCTCCTTGGCCATTTCATTTGCTCTTGGCCAGTAAAACCACGCTCGATATGCTTTGGCCACAATGGTCCGAGAGGACGCATGATGACCACAGGTCCCCAAGTGGATATCGTGATGAATTATCTGACCTTCTTCTGGTGTTATTCATTTCTGACCGACTCCAGTCGCGCTTTCCCTGTACAACTGTCCCTTTATCACAGTAAAGGCCTTGGATCGACGGACGATCTGTTGAGCCTCTTCTCCATTCTCTGGGAGCTCTTTCCTTAAGATATACGCGATGTACGGCACTGTCCAGTCGGGAGTGATGACTAAAACTTCCATGATCAGGTCGACCACAGCTGGGACCTCAACTTCAGTCAAATCCATGACACTTTTTGGCTGTTGGGCTTCTTCGGTGAAAGGATCCTCTTGAACTGATGGTGTGTGGATGTGTTCCAAAAATACATTACTGGGAACGGCTTCTCTCTTGGAACCTATTTTTGCCAAATCATCAGCCGCTTGATTTTTCAGTCGAGGTAAATGATGAAGCTCTAACCCCTCGAATTTCTTCTCTGGCTTTCTCACTGTATTGCAGTAACCAGTCATGGCCGGACTTCTGACGTCCCACTCCTTCATCACTTGGTTAACCACTAAATCTGAGTCGCCATAGACCATGAGGCGATGGACGCCGAGTGAAATGGTCATACGCAACCCATACAAAAGTGCTTTGTATTCTGCTTCGTTATTGGAGGAATCAAAGTGAATCTGGAGCACATATCTGAGCATATCTCCTGGGGGGGACACCAACACTACCCCAGCACCGGAACCATTCAGCATCTTAGAACCATCAAAGAACATGGTCCAGTGCTCCGAGTGAACTTGAGTCGGCAGTTGCTGTTCAATCCACTCGGCGATGAAATCTGCTATTGCTTGGGACTTGATGGCTTTCTTTGCCTCAAACTTGATATCTAGGGGGAGGAGTTCAATCGCCCATTTTGCCACTCGACCAGTTGCATCTCTATTGTGCAGAATCTCTAACAATGGAGTGTCGCTGACGAATGTAATGGAATGGTCAGAGAAGTAATGAGAAACCTTCTTCGTGGTCATATAAATCCCATATACAAGCTTCTGATAATGAGGATATCTTTGCTTTGATGGGGTCAAAACTTCAGAAATATATACTGGGCGCTGAACTATAAAGGCTTTTCCTTCTTCTTCCCGCTCGACCATAAGTATTGTACTGACGACTTGTCCCGTGGCTGCGATGTAAAGCAGCAAAGGCTCTTTGCTGATCGGGGCAGCAAGCACTGGCTGGGTGGAGAGCAGGGCTTTTAGCTCTGCAAACGCTGCATCAGCTTCAGGAGACCACTCAAACTTGTCTGACTTCTTCATCAGTTGGTAAAGAGGCAATGCCTTTTCACCGAGATGAGAGATGAATCGACTTAAAGCGGCCAAGAAACCAGTAAGCTTCTGGACATCGTGCACACGCACAGGACGTTTCATTTGGAGTATACGAGTGTGGCAAAAAGCTTCAACGCAGCACTGACGATAGCCCGACGAAGCTCCATTGCAGCCCCGGCACACCAGGCGGCGCTGCATTGCAGCCCCGGCGGTCTCGGCGAGTGCTTCAGCGCCGCACCGGCGGCCTCGACGGCGCTTGAACGCAGCACCCGCGAAGCTTCATTGTAGCCTGGGCGGCGCCTGCAACCCCGACGACCCCCGTGCTGCTCCATTGCAGCTCTAGCGGCACTGCATTGCAACCATATCAAAAACTTCAACGGCCCCAACGGCGCTCAATTGCAGCCTCTGGTCGCTTCTAGGAGTCGGGATGTTGTACCATTGAAGGCTTTCATCGGAATGTTGTATAGGGCTCGGCTGACCGCAGCAATAGCGATGCTGCAAAGACCGACAAGGTTCGAAACCGGAGCCCCGCTTCATGTGACGGTGAGCGGTGTTGCTTTTATGGTGCTGTGAAGCAGAGATGAGGCAGGATGCGAGCGTCGGCGGCATGGTGGCAGCCTCCCTTAGCCCGCCAGCATGCTGTAAGTACTTCCCCCTTATCTTCTTTCTCTCTAACTTCCTCAGTTTATTTCCCGCACTGCCCACTTAGAAACAACCTCAAATTTGTAGGCATATCAGGCCTTTGTCGAGCATAGGAATCTTGAGGTGCGGGAGTACTTGAAACGAGTGAAGGCAAACGATGATTACAACCGTCAAGCGATGACGGTTAGTTTTGCCCTCTTAAAACCAAGCTAAAATTTGCACTTTTATTCCTTCTGACCTTCTAGTTTGCTTGTTTAACTAACATCCAGGCTATGTTGGCGTCTTGGACTAACCGCACGGAGCCACCACAAATTGGACACCGACCACCACATGCGGGAGAACCCCCACACATTCCCACGTTCGATGAATGGGTGGCACTAGGCGGTGATACTCCGGTTAGTACATTTGCCTAACTACTGACAAACTAGTTCTCGATCATTCAACACTATCATATCATATTGACCGTTAGAAACTTCTCTCAAACATGTAGGGGGTCGGTGGCTCAACTCCTGCTACGTCGACCCCAGTCACTCCGATCTGGCAGAGTGGTGGTGGTCTTGGCGGTGGCGATTTTGGCGGAGGTGGTCTTGGCGGTGGTGGTCTTGGCGGTGGTGATTTTGGCGGAGGTGGACTTGGCGGTGGTCTTGCTTGATGTCGATGATGATACCTGTGCATGTAGCTGTCGTGCCATATATACCTTTCATGTTCCTACTTGTTAGTTTCTTTAGATGACGATGATGATGTTCCATTTCTTGCACTACTTATGTTCATGAACTCCGATTATGATCTTTAGATGATGAACTTGAGTATGTTTAAATGATGATGATGAACTTGAGTATGTTTAGATGATGAACCATCATATTTCTGCATAATTCTATTTTTCCTGGTTTGAAATGCTGTCAAAATGAATTGAAACAGAGAAAACAGGAAAATAAAAAAACACAAATATATGCCTACGGCAAAGCCGTCGGTGTAGATATGCACAGGGCTTCCCAGGGCCGCCGTCGGCATAGGTGAAAATCTATGCCGACGGCTTGCCGTAGGCATATCCCTGCTGCCAGGACTCACCAAAGGCGGCCACGTGGCAGAGGCGGCATAGATTTTCACCTACGCCGACGGCTTTGCCGTAGACATATATCTGACATGTGGCGGCCCGTGATTCGTCAGCACTTTTGACAGCGCCGTCCGTTGCCGTCGGGTGAAAATCACTGCTGACGGCCAAACTATGCCGACGACCAGAGGAAAGCTGTCGGCATAGGCACCTATGCCGACGGCTAGACTATATCGGCGGTCTGACAAGACTACGCTGACGTGATCTATGCCGACGATAGCCGTAGGCATAGATGTATGCCGACGGGAATTGGCCGTCGGCATATGTGGCGAGTCCGGTAGTGCTGCAATTGGAGAGGGGCTACCGGGAGGCTCTAGTGCCTCTTGCCGGATGTGGTGGAAAAAGCAATTCTGGCGAGATTCATCAGGGCCGCGCGTGGGAGGATAATAATAGAAAGGGTGCGGTCTCTGAGAGTTTAGTTTTCCAGAAAAAGGAAAAGAGCTATAAAATATGGATGAATTAAAGTGTTTTTCTTAGTTAAAATATGGCCCTTTTCGGAAATAGGAAATCATGCCCGTTTCCAAAAAAGAACTTTTTCTACAGCGTGTTTTTTGTGAATACTCACACACATGCATAGCACGTATGCGCAAAATTTCAGAAAAATATATGCTCACATGCAGCGTACAAGAAAAATGAAAAATACGTATTTCCAAAATGGACTGGTTTTTTTTTGTTGGGCTGGACTTTTTTTTTGTACAGCCTGCAAATCACAATATTTTCAAACGAATTTTCACACGTTCGTGCTGAACACATATAAGTTTCAACGGATTTTTTACAATTTTTTTTGAAACCTTTGAATACGTTTTTTTATTTATTTTTTAATACCTAGCACCAAAAGTCTACTCTCCTTTTCTTTTTTCCTTTTTCCACATAAAAAAAATTGAGTAATCTTTCCACATAAAAGAATGGGGTGCGCTCATATTGCCTATCAAACAAACTGCCCAGAGAAAGGGCCAGCCCATAAGGCGAAGAATGAGTACCGAATTAATTAAGCCTGCAGCCGTCCGCCGCTACGTATGCCCGCCCCCGCTGTTTAGAAGTTAAAACCCATCGGCTCGCCGCCTGCAGCCCTTCTCCTCCAGATCCAGGAACCCAACCATGGATGCGGCTGGCTTGACGCGGGGCGCGGTGGCCACCATAGCGGAGAGCAAGGCGTGGCGGTCCGCCACGGCAGGGTTGAGCGCTACTCGCTGGTGCTCTACGACGGCCTGCACACAATGGAGATCAAGCTCATCACCCCCCTAGGGCATCTCGTCAGGGACGGCCGCGTCCGCCGGGGCTCCGTCGTGCGCCTCCTCTGGTACTGCACCATCTTCGAGTAAGACTACAAGATCCATTAATTAATCTCCCTCACTTTGCTCGCATGTATACCGGTCAATTAGTGATACGTTCATGGCCGACGATCAGGTATAGATGTATATTCCTCCTCGTCTTCAGGAGAAAATTGGGTACGTAGTTGCATGTGCCACTTTAGTGTTAGCAGATACTACGTATGTTCAACTGAGTTGCAGGCAATTTTCTGTCTTCTTATTACTGTTGTAATTAAATTATCAAGCTTCAACCTTTTTAAATATCGGCTGGAATTAATTTTCCATTAGTTGTTCGGTGGTTCTATTTGTGTACTGTTGTATGTGACAACTTCTACAATTGGAGGAGCACATAATTTAGTCCTTGTTCCTATCTCCACTGCTTCTACAGCTAGCTGAACATCTTGGCGAACCCTTAGCAGAGTTTTTCTGCCAAATTATTTGTCATGTGTTCGAAATGCTCTTCATTTATTGGATCTGTAGTTTTCTAAAATCACTACTCTCGTAGCTTTCTGGAACCCTTCTAGGCCCTTGATTTTCAAGCTGGAAGTTCTGCAAGCCGAGGCTGCGCTGATTGGAAACCCAATACCCTACAAGCACGGGCCTGGATGCAACGCAGGGCCAAGTGGTGGATCCAGCTACCGTAGTGGCAATGCATCATGAGTTTTCCTTCTGGCCTTGCTTGGATCATCTGCAATTTCCCTCCATGGTAAATTGGTAGCTCGAGTGAGCCTGTCCCTGTCCCTGTCTTGTCTTGCGTGTGCACTGTGGAAGTGAAACGTCAACTATATATGCTTGACCCCCCTGGGTTGTGTGGTCTTTTCGTTGTTGGCTACAAATCACCGCTTTCATTTTTATCTTAATTACCATGCTTTGCCACCAAAGTTAGTCATTTATATAGTACTCCCTCCGTCCCAAAATATAGAACGTTTTTTGATACTATCACAGTCTTAAAAAAACGTCTTACATTTCGGGACAGAGGGAGTACGTACTAACTATCATGTTACAAAAGGTGTGTGTGTGGTGGGGGTAAGGTTTCTTCTACTAACATGTGAAGATTTGATCAAAACAAGATGAAAGTCAGTTTGAGTGTTCCACAATGTCAAGAACATATATTTTCTATGTGCAGCAACAAAGTGAAGTATTGGTGTAGTTACTGGAATCCAATAACTCCCGAACGTTCGGATTTTGAGCATTTCGTCCCGAACGTTTTTACATGGCAACTTTAGTTCATAGGAGAGATGGCAACTTTAGTTCATAGGGAATGGCAACTTCGTCCTTTTTCGTTTTTTTTTGTCAGAAAATTGCCATGTTTCCTTACTCTCACGCAAACTAAACTTGCAATCTAAACCCGTTTGGGTTGCCATGCTTAACTCCGAACATTCGGGAGTTATCATTACTGTAGTTATTTGCGTGATGATCTAGTTTAGAACTACTCATTAAAACAATCAAGCTGAAACAAGCATTTAACAAAAACATCCATAGAGAAGCAAGGCCTAGGTGACGTTGCTACAGCACATTAAGAAAGGTGTTTCTTCGGGAGAGGGGGAGGCGCTCCAGGGGAGTAACTGGTTGGTGGACAAGTCCCGGGGATGCAAAGAGGACAGCACACAACTTGGATAGATGGGTCTATGATTCAAAAGTTGTTGTCTGTCGGTGTACTAGAGTAGGGGTACCCTAGTACCCCGAACTTGTGCACGGGCAGTTGCAGCACCCCGCGGCAAGGGCTTGCCGGGTGACCGCCAAGGTACTCCGTGGCTCCTTTGGAGTCATTCAAGAACAAAGTATTCAAGTCAAGAGGACAAGGCCCGGCAAGAGGAGCTTGCCGGAAAGGCCAACCAAGGCATCTCAAGGAACTTGCCGCGACGCGCCACGCGTTCCGGCAAGGCCCGGTGAGCGACAAGCTTCCGGGCGCGACAAGACCACGACCGCGGCAAGACGCTTGCCGCGGCAAGCGGCCACTCTGTGCCCACGCTCCAGCGCATCCACCAAGGTGTCGCCCTGGGGGCCTTTCCAGGCACGCATGGCGGAAGGCTGTGCAGCCAGCGGTAAGCGGTGGCATGCGATGCTGACAAGATCGCCATCTGGCAGGCGGTGGCGCCCCTGACGGTCCTTTTCTACACTGTTTGGGCGACACAGACGGGCATTTAATGCCCTTGTCCCCTGCCGTCAGGGTTAGGTAGAGAGCATTGTACAAGTAGCTGTACCAACCACCTCTCTTTTTACATTTTTACCCTTCTCTACATTGCCACCTGTCGGTGACCCCTTTACTGGGAGGGGTGTCTAGCTAGGTGGGTTTATGATTCAAAAGTTGTTCACTAGGAGGGTGTTCCGCCTAGTCTTATTATCTTGGACATTATTATTTTTTATGTTACCAATTATTTGAAGTTGATAAAGTACCCTAAAAAAACTCGAGTTAGACCGATGCTACAAGAAAATAAAGAGGGATCGTCCATTCCTGCAAATTAAAGGAACAAAAGAGTCAGGTATCTGCACTCAATCTTACCAATACAACTCAGACTCACATTGTAGGAACGTGCCATTATGGGCAGGAAGCCAGGACTTAACAAATGCAATGAGAGTTGAGGTAGTGGCCTCTTTAAAACCGATACGGCCCAAAGACGTCTTGTAAGTTCTTGCACCCTGCTCTATCCTGAAATGCGACATGTTTGATTGTCGTTATTTAATGATAGCTACTACAAAGTTGTTAAATAGGCGTATTCAGAAGATTGGGAGGAGCATGATGTCATTCCAAACGTTTTGTACTCCGATGCCACATGGCTGGCTAGCAATATCAATTGGATTGGGAAAGCTGACATTCTTACTCGTGCTAGAGAGCATGACATGAGGCCATCGTACTCCATGCCGTACCAAGATTTATCGAGTAGAAATTCCTGATTGGAAAGCTCTGCAAGATTGTTTCTTTCTCAAAGTATATTTCATCTCATGCTTGTATTCTTGCTGCTTTGCATATTGATTTTTGGGAATCAATGCCAAAATTGTGTTCACGATCATGCTAAACTAGTAGCTGCGGAAGTGAAACGTGAGGCAGTGAAACTTCAAAGGGCTAACATATCCTCGACTGCCGTGGCCTCGTTGTTGATTGCATCTTTATCTTAATTACTATGCATTTGGCAATAAGTAGTAAGCAGCATTAGAAAAAGGTAACTCGTGTCAGATATCATGTCGTAATAACGATACATTATTTTTCTTTGTGTGTGGTAAGCTTCTTAATTTATTTAAGGTTCCGCCACAAAGTGGGCTTATTTCTAATTAATGTTAAGTCGAAAACTTGTCAACCCCTACAATTTAAGTATAATTTATGGACGTCGATAACGCCCACACGTGTGGGCGTTAAACGGTCTGGCCACACACCGTGTGTGGTGTGAGCAGGAGGCAGCCCACACGGGTTGTGTGTGGGCGGACATTAGAATTGCTCACACGTGTGGGTGCGGCTACTTCGTGTCACACGCCCAACAAGTACTACTCATCTCCACCCCGCGCGTGTGGCACGAAGCAAAAATGCCCACACGTCCTAGTGCAGCTACGTTAGGTACCCGCGGGATGAAGATTTAGTTGCCATCCTACTTGGCAGATGTAGTTATCCGGGATGGCAAGTGTAGTTGTAAAAGCATGTCAACTCTATCTGTTTTGATTAACTATAGTTGTCATGTCTAGTTTATGGTAGTTGCCGCGTGTAATCAAACCGTAGTTGCCGTGTGTGATTAACTACTTGCCACACATGGTCAAACAGTAGTTTCCATGTGTGTTTACCTAGTTGCCACGTGTGGGCAAATCATAGTTGCCATGTATAGTTAATCGCAGTTGCCATGTGTGTTTATCTGGTTGCCATGTACGCGCAACTGCAGTTGCCGCCTAGTAAAAGAATCACAGTTGTCATGTTTGTTTACCTAGTTGCCACGTTCGTGTAACTGCAGTTGCCATCCACAATGTAGGAGTGTCGTGTGTGTTAGAGTTGTCTCGAATATTGTGTACAAGGTAGGTTACAGTTGGACTATGAGTTGTATTGTGTTTACATAGGATGTGGAGTTGTGTCCTAATAGGACACTTGTATCCTAGACCTCCCATATATAGCGGGGGTAGACACACGATGTAACCTATGCCAACATAATAGCACCGGAACGTAGGGGAAGCCGGCGGCATGTGCCGGTGTCCAGGGCGACCGGATGCGGTATTGTAGCGGTGTCATGGGGAGGAGCGCCCATAGTCAGGCCCCGGGGATGTAGCCATATTGGTGAACCTCGTTAACAAATATCGGTGTCGTGCTCGTGTGATTGCTTGGTTTTCGGATGATCGACGGAATGCCTTGGATTTATTCTAAAAAGTGGTATCAGAGCTAGGTTGTTTGAAGATAACGAGAGTTGATCTAGAGAAGGAAGGATATCGATAGAAATCTGCATGATGCGGTCGTGATGCGCGATGACGGACGTTGGTGAGTTGCGAGCTAAAGCAGAGTTGGTCAGTCGTAATCTTCGGCGAAGCAATTGGAAGCAGGCAAAGTTCTCGACGGAAGATACGTGTGCAACGGCTAGACGTGCGGCGATCGCAGATCGATCGGGCGAGCGTACAGGCAGCAGCGGCGGCGCACCGCGCATGGGCAGGCAGGCAGCAGATGGACCGATCGATGGCTGCGGAAACCCGTGTGGGCAGCGGCCCAAGTGGCGGAAAGCCGCACGGCTGCAGGCGGCAGAGTCACATACAGGTCGGGTACAGCAGGCGAGAGCAATCTGACAGAGTTTTGTTTTGGAAAAAAGGGACCGAGTCCCGACGGGATCTTGTCTCCGTGGCGAATACGTGCAGGTGCAATTTAAACGCTGGTGCATGCAAGACATACGTGCGAGAGACGAGGCAAGGCAGCGGATCAGATTTGTGAGAAAATCCATCAAAGGATACGCATCCATCGGAAAGCAGAAGGTTGTGGCAAGGCAAAGCTAGCATTGAAAGTTTTGTGCAAGGGAGCCACCACGTGAAGGCCAAAGATTTTATTTCTTTTGGTTTTGCTATTAGTACATGGAGATTCGGTTTGTGTACTTGGGCATTGTGTGGAAAGCTCAGATAATTTTTTATAGGGTCAGCCATACAAAGGACCATGGCGTCAACGGGTACCAGGTTTGAGGTGGAGAAGTTTACGCAACTAAAAACCTTGGGTTATGGCAGACAAGGATGAAAGATTTGTTGGCATAACAGAGATGATTGAAGGCGTTGCAGGAAGTCATGGCAGCTAAGATAAAATTATCATGTGATGGATGGAAATTCGTGGAAGATGATCTTGGAGGCTAGATCGGACTAGACAGTCTGATTGATCGATGAGTCGGTTGGAACAGAAGATGGTGGTGGGATCTGAAGGAAATATGCCCTAGAGGCAATAATAAAGTTATTATTTATTTCCTTATATCATGATAAATGTTTATTATTCATGCTAGAATTGTATTGACCGGAAACATAATACATGTGTGAATACATAGACAAACATAGTGTCACTGGTATGCCTCTAATTGACTAGTTCGTTTATCAAAGATGGTTATGTTTCCTAAACCATGGACAAAAGAGTTGTCATTTGATTAACGGGATCACATCATTAGGAGAATGATGTGATTGACTTGACCCATTCTGTTAGCCTAGCACTTGATCGTTTAGTATATTGCTATTGCTTTTTTCATGACTTATACATGTTTCTGTAACTATGAGATTATGCAACTCCCGTTTACCGGAGGAACACTTTGGGTACTACCAAACGTCACAACGTAACTGGGTGATTATAAAGGAGTACTACAGGTGTCTCCGAAGGTACATGTTGAGTTGGCGTATTTCGAGATTAGGTTTTTTCACTCCGATTGTCGGAGAGGTATCTCTGGGCCCTCTCGGTAATGCACATCACTATAAGCCTTGCAAGCAATGTGACCAATGAGTTGGTTACGGGATGATGCATTACGTAACGAGTAAAGAGACTTGCCGGTAACGAGATTGAACTAGGTATTGGATGCCGACGATCAAATCTCGGGCAAGTAACATACCGATGACAAAGGGAACAACGTATGTTGTTATGCGGTTTGACCGATAAAAGATCTTCGTAGAATATGTAGGAACCAATATGGGTATCCAGGTTTCGGTACTGGTTATTGACCGAGAATAGTTCTAAGGTCATGTCTACATTGTTCTCGAACCCGTAGGGTCCGCACGCTTAAGGTTTCGATGACAGTTATATTATGAGTTTATGAGTTTTGATGTACCGAAGGAGTTCGGAGTCCCGGATGAGATCGGGGACATGACGAGGAGTCTCGAAATGGTCGAGACATAAAGATCGATATATTGGAAGCCTATATTTGGACATCGGAATCGTTCCGGGTGAAATCGGCATTTTACCGGAGCACCGGGAGGTTACCGGAACCCCCCCGGGGGGTTATTGGGCCTACATGGGCCTCGAGGGAGAAGAGGGAAGGAGGCAGGAGGGGGCCGCGCGCCCCTCCCCTTCCTAGTCCGAATAGGACAAGGGAAGGGGGGTGGC